>NC_087158.1:10353299-10368299 GCF_035594125.1 Scylla paramamosain | reverse complement strand
CACCACAACGGGTCTACTAACGTTAGTTGAGGAGAGTCTCCTCATTCTGGAAAGCTGCATGAAGTTTGTTCTAGACGGCAGTGGCCAAATCATTTGTCATCTTCACTTATGACTATTAATACATTGTACACACACACACACAAAACACACACACACACACACACACACACACACACAATAGAAAAAATAAAAAATAAATAAATAAATAAGTAAAATATATAAATAATTTAAATAAATGTATAAAGATAAATAAATAATAAATAAATACATTTTATACTTTAAATTATTGATACAAAATAAAAAGTTTTACGAAAAATAAATTATGTATTCTATACACCCATCCTCATCGACTTCTTTGGTGAAATAATAGGCGTTTTCAGTAGTGTCACAGACAAGTCAAACGCTTTGTTCGCAAGGCAGCATACGTGCCCAGCAGAGCGTTTGCCTTTCCAGGCCCAAAAGATAAACAACAAATCAGCGAGTAGTAGAACATCAGAGCATCATTTAAGTTCCCGTATTTTAAAGAATAAAATATAGAATATAATTATTTTTTTTTTTTTGAAACCGAGTAAGTTGGTGTTGTATAAAGGAATATTTCTTTTCTTGTCATTTCACATTAAAAAGAACCTGAAAGTGACATAAGGCAACGGAAAGAAGGGAAGATGCTGCGTTTTCTGGTGATATTTCACATTTTGACCGACAGGAGTTTTGTCCGACTCCATTTCGTGGCTGTGACTTTAATCCCGGAGCAGTTTTTTTTTTCTTTGTGTGTGTGTGTGTGTGTGTGTGTGTGTGTGTGTGTGTGTGTGTGTTCCGTGCATCATCTCTTAACATAATCATGTGCGGGCGAGGAAATATATATTTTTGCAATATTATAGTAGACATGAGGCTAAAGCATGGAATTATAATTGGTTATAAGAGCTCATACATGCCGCGACGGTTCATGGGCCTACTCCACATGAACAAGGAACTGTGTAACTTTGAAGAAGTGTCGCGGCTTACCCTAACCTGCAGGCTTGCCCGGGGACTAGTAGGAGATTCCTGTAACCAGTTGGGGGCAATAAGCAGCAGGAAAGGACTAATTAACAGTTCCGAAGAGCCAGGATAGGCCTAGCAAGCCACTGGTGTTACAGTTTTTGCTCAAGAAACGCAGAACGTGCCTCGGAATCGGACTGACCAAAGGGTAACGAACCGGAATGGAACTGGACATGAAAATAGGAAACAAAAGACAATAAAGATTGCAACGATAAACTTGGCAACATTCAAGGATAAAGAAGAGGAAATGATAGAGATGATGAAGGAAAGAAAGCTGGAAATCGTTGGATTATGTGAAACTAGAATCAAAGGGAAAGGAGAAAAAACATTACATGAAAATTATAAGATCATATATAGTGGTAATGAGGATGGAAGACATGGGGTTGCTATAATGATGTCACCACTGATGGCAGAAAGGATGGACAGTATGGACTGCAGAAATGAGAGAGTGATGGGTATAACGTTAACTATAGAACAGACAAAAATTAGCATTATCCAAACATATGCTCCACAACAGGGCAGAAGTCTGAGGGAGAAAGAGCAGTTTTATGAAACTCTACAGGAAATGACAGAAACAATAAAACATCACGAGAATGTCATTGTCATGGGAGACATGAATGGACATGTCGGACAGAATAGAGATGGAGTAGAGCACGTCATCGGAGAGTTTAGCATTGGCGAAAGGAACCAGGAGGGAGAAAGAATAATAGATTATTGTGTGATGAATAACATGTCCATTATGAATACTTATTATAAACATCAGGAGAGCCATAAATGGACATGGTATCGGTGGAATGCAGCACAACAAGGATATACTGAGAGGTCAATGATTGACCTGTTTCTCACCAACAAGAAAAACATATTTAAAGATGTTAGGACCATACCATCTGTGTCCTTAGACTCTGACCACAGGTTGGTGGTGGCTAAATTGAAAATTGTAAAACCAAAGGAAAAAGTCAAGAAAAAGCAAAAGAGATTCAAACTGGAAAACCTCAAGGACGAAGAGAAGAAGCAAGCACTGCGGCAACTGGTAACATTACGAAAACCAACCGAACTGGAATTGGAAGAAATGAACGTAGAAGAACAATGGAATAAATTCAAGAACACTGTGTATGGGGCAGCTGAGGAGACAGTTGGTATTAAAATCAAATATGGAACCAAAAAGAAAAGTACTGCATGGTGGACTTATGATGTTAAGGAAGCAGTCAAAGAAAAAAAACAAGATCTTTCAGAAAATGGATGAAAACAAGAAACATTGAAGATAGAGAAGATTACGTAGATAAACGAAACAGTGCAGAAGCAACCAAAAGAGCAGCCAAGGAGGACATGTGGATTAAGATTGGTCAAGATCTAGAGAGAGACGTAGAAGGAACAAGAAAATTATTGTATAGCATGGCTAAGAACTATAGGAAAGGAAATAACGAATCAACATATGCAATAATGAACAAAACAGGAGAACCACTAACAAAACCACAGGAGATTGAAGATAGATGGAGAGAATACTTCCAAGAACTTCTAAATGTGGAGGATATGGAAGTGGATGAAGAGCGGAATCTAGATATACAGGAGGAACAAGGAGAGAACCCAAATGAGATCAGTATAGAGGAAGTGAAGGAGGCACTAAAGAAGATGAGAAGCGGCAAAGCCCCAGGGGACGACGAGCTCCCTATAGAGCTATTTAAAGCTGCTGGGGAAGAATGTGTAGAGTGGATGAGGTATATTTTCAGTAATGCGTGGAAAGAGGAGAAAGTGCCCCATGACTGGCACAAAGCAATAGTATGTCCAATATATAAGAAAGGCAGTAAAACATATTGTGCAAATTATAGAGGTATATCCCTGTTATCTCATGTTGGAAAATTGTATGAAAGAATAGTTGAGAGAAGATTAAGAACCTGTGTCGAGGAGAAACTAGGAATATGGCAGTATGGTTTCAGGCCCAATAGGAGTACGACAGATCTAGTGTTCACTTTAAAGATGATAATGGAGAGGAGTTGGGAGTGGAGCATTGATAAATATGTGGCTTTTATAGATCTGGAAAAAGCCTTTGATAGAATTAGAAGAGATTGCTTGTGGAGAGTCTTACAACATCAAGACTACGGCATAAACTCTAAACTGATACGAGTAATTAAGAGTATATATAAGAACACGGAGAGCAGAGTCAAGAACAGAGAGCTGGAGAGTGAATGGTTTAGCATTAAGACAGGAGTGAGACAAGGGGGAGTGCTCTCTCCTTTGCTATTCATTATATACTCGTACATGGACAGATGCCTGAAGGAAGTGTGTGTAAGGGAGGATAAAGAGATCACGCTGGCCTATGCAGACGATGTCGCTGTCGTGACAGGAAGCCAACAAGATCTTCAAGAGGCCATGACAAGATGGAATGATGTCTTGAATAGGGAAGGAATGAGAATGAACAAACAAAAAACAGAAATAATGAAAGTTGGCAGAATAAAGGAGGAATGTAATATTTACATAGAAAACGTTAAACTGAAGCAGACCGACAAATTTTGTTATCTGGGAGTACTTTTCGACGAGGAAAACAGACAGAATATAGAAATTTTAAATAGAATACAGAAGTACAATGCAAATGTCAGTGCATTGTATCCCATACTTAAAGATAAGAATATTCCAACAAAAGCTAAAACCATAATATTTACAACAATACTAAGACCAGTACTTCTATATGGGTCAGAAACTTGGACATTGACAACAAGAACATCTTCACAAATACAAGCAGCAGAAATGAGAGTTCTGAGAATGATCCGAGGTGTGACCAAACTTGATAGAATTAGAAATGAAGAAACCAGAGAGAGATTAGGGATAACATCTGTACTGAAGATAATTGAAAAGAACAAATTGAGATGGTATGGACATGTCCAAAGAATGGAAGATACAAGATACGCAAGGAAGTTTCTGGAATGGGTTCCTCTAGGCAGGAGGCCGGTGGGACGACCTAGGAAGCGATGGATGCAGGGAGTTGAAGAAGCTACTGAACGAAGAGGAAGAAATCTACAAGAAATAACCAGAGATGAGGATTTCATGGATAGAGACCTTTGGAGAAGATTCGTAGAGGCCGGACACTGACAGGCATTGCCTACCTTGCGTCTGGTGAGAAAGGTGAGAAAGCTCATACATGCGAACTCTAAACACTAGCACATGCTGCCGCCACACACCTCATATTCTTCTCCTCTTCTCTGTCTACTGCTGTCCTGAAAAGCTCCTCTTCCCAAGAAAATAGACCGAGAATCTTAAGTGATGGAAGAGTCTATTAATACTTTTTTTCCTGTATCGTAAGGAATTTTTACCTAAAATCAACCTATTGATGTACACAACAGTTTTTCCCATGAGTGGTAGTGTCGTAGATTTAAGTGACCAAGTGTGCGCGCAACCCTTTTTCTTCACTGCCAGACGTACGACGCGTTCACTCTCAGCCACGGCAACGCACAAACGTGTTCAGCCGATACCATTCGATTGCAGCAGAAGTGGGCGTGCAATGTAGGTTAGTTAATGTTAGGTTAGGTATTGTTACACATCATTTAGGTTAGGTTAGGTAATAGTGGGTTAGATTAGTGTCCTATTATCTTAAAACCCGAACCATTCGTAGTACTGAATGGTTTGATACCTAATATTTGAATTCCAATAAAAAAAAAAAAATGATATATTAAAGATAAATTATGTGATATGGCATAGTCGCTAACGGGTCTCAGTCAACGCCTAAACATTCTTCCGAGAATAAAAAGAGTGTCCTTAAGGGCCTATTTCACAGTCGCTTCTTGTTGTTGTGATCGTTATCAAGTAGTGGTGATGTCTGCCACCAACAACAAATCCGATTTCACAGACGTTTTTCGCAGCGTTATTTGTTTTGATCTTTACCAGAAACTGGAACCTTTGGTAACGCTGACTTGTGAGCTGCTGGGCCTCCCCAATGGAACTTATCAATGCATTTATTTGTTATAAATATCACAAGTTCTTATCCTCTTTCACTTGTTTTCTTTCCTAAATTGTATATTAAAATTATTTAGCAATAGGTTATAATAGTAATATGATAAAATTATCATTATTTATTTAATCTACAATGCCTCCTTGGTTAAGAACTGTAATAATTCTCACATACGCATAGGGTGTCTGGAATTTTTCACCTAAGAGAAATATTAGATGATATTGAAATAACATTACCGTTTCCATCAGAGGTATAGGCTTGCTTCCGTTAGGCTAGGTTTAGATTAATTCAGTTCATTAACTTAATTGCTATTCCTTTCAATGGGTAGATGTTTATTTTATTTTTTTTCAGAGAAGTAATTATTTCAATCTAACATTGAAGAAGAGAAAAATAGATTATTTATTATATACCTGGTTGGCATACGCAGAGTTTGGCGAATGTTTGACAGATATTCAAAGGAAAGAATTTAAACAAAATGTAACTATGTTTATAGTAGATGGATAAGGCGTGTTGAAGGTACCAGTGATGTATTTCAATTTTCCATGCCTTTCTCTCTCAGGGAGGTCTGTGCGTTGCTGTGGCTGGGAGTAAATGAACCATACGTCTGGCAGTGAAAATAGGGCTGTGCGCGCACTTGATCACTTGAAACTAGCTGTCACTTAAACCTCCGACAGTGGCGCCTGTTGTCTGGCAGCGGGGCTGTAAATCGTGTTCAGTAGCAAATCAAACACTGTATGTTGAGCGGACCACTAGTGAAAACGCTTAATATCGGGTTAAGAGACCTAACCCAAGATAATGCACGAACTTTGTTTGGTCCGGTGATGATCATGCAAATGTTCTTTGTTTGCAAATGTCTATGTACACACGCTCTCTCTCTCTCTCTCTCTCTCTCTAGACACACACACACACACACACACACACACACACACACATTTCCCCAGGGACAATAACATCCAGAAAAACCCTCGCACCATTGCTGCAATGAAGGCATGATTCGGGCGATCACCTAGAAGAAATATGCACGCGTTATAAACAACTTTATACAATTTCAACAATGGCTTCGATTGAAAAGCGAACATCTGGAGCGTATCAATTAGGTTTCCTCTTAATTTCATTTGTTCATATTTGAGGAGAAATGGTTGCAGATCCTAAAATATTATCCTTTTACCTTTCAATAAATGTAATCACCATTACTCTATCATATTATATGGTCCTTGATTCGTGGCCGATCGTTTTGTCTCAACATTTGTGAAACATCCTAAGATAAGTTTCAACAGCACCGGCTGAATAGTTGTTAAAAAAAATTATATATATATATATATATATATATATATATATATATATATATATATATATATATATATATATATATATATATATATATATATATATATATATATATATATATATATATATATAACACCCTTCCTTTTTTGTAAGTTATCCATGAACTTCACATAGCAAAAGTAATGAAACCTCTATCACATAAAATTCAAAGGTTTGTTCTAACACATGGTGTGAGTTTTCTTAGAATCAACAACTTACTTCAGGAGATAAACTTGTAAGTACTATATGAGTTGGTCTTGGTCTGGTCCGGACTGAGTTGCTGATATATATAAGATCCATCCACTTGAACACAACTTCACTCAGTTTGTAATGGGAATGGGGAGTTTTCAAAACTAGTGGTTGTCACCAGGTGGCAGCACAGACACAAACTCTTCTCTCACATACAAGCAATATCAGATATATCTACAGTGTCATTCTATTTACATGAAGATGCAATGGGCTTATTTAATATATTTTTCTACGTAATCCCTTCTAAGTAGTAACATAAGTAAAATCAAACTCTTTTCATGAACAAATATATATATGAGTTGATTTTCTAGTGAATCGGCATTTAGATTTATTTGGTCATCTTAAGATTTCCAAATGAATACACTCTTGATTGGAAACATCTTAATCTAGACGACAGTAAACATAAAGGCAACATGTCTGTGGCAGTCAAAAGTCCAAATTACATAGATCTTCCTAGTTTATGGAAACGGCAATTTTAATAAAAAAAATTGGCAACTCGAGTGTCCTGGCGATAGTAATGCTGTATCTCTAACTAAAACAAACACCTGACTCGGCCGCGCTGGTTGAACTTAAGAAACACGTTGTTGGACAAGAAGTTGAATGTTGCTGCGGTGCCCATCTCCACTACGCCTTAAGCAATGGATTACGGTAGCTGGACACTACAGCAGCAGCAGGATCGCCTGGGAGATGTTTGTTTTGGTTCTCGATTACTTTGGCTTGTCGCTCGCTTCGTGAGAGGGATGCTAAAATCCCCCCCCCCCAAAAAAAAAAAAAAACTAAAGCCATATGTCACGATGTTACTGAGTAGGTTGTGTCATACTATATAGTACAGTGTGATTTTTTTATTTTCTTATTGTCCAAATCAATAGTTTTTATACTTGTAATATGTTTTATTTAAGATAATGCTAACAGTTTACTCGATAATCACACACACACACAAAAAAAAAAAAAAATTCACCACATTCAATATTATCCATACCAGATATTGAAAAGTCGATACATCATTTCAATAGTATCATGATGATCAATGTTCTATGTATCTTTACGCACCTGGGATTTACTACAACAATATTTTAGCTCTCTTTCCTACAGTTAGATGAGCAGCAACGACATCTAGCGGTTTAGTTCCGAAGACTCCCCATTCTTTTCTCTTTTAGCTTTAGTCTTAGACTCTGAGTTTCACAAGTCCTATAGTGATTACGATCCTGTCACTCATGAGAAAAAAATATGATGACTTTCTAAAAAAGAAAAAAAAAATAAATAAATAAATAAATAAATAAATAAAAGAAATAAATAAAATAATTTATTCACGAAAGTCACAGAAATATGAAAACATTTACTTTTTCTTGAATAAAAATAAAATTGAATTTATATATGCAAAGACACACGGTTTACGAAGGTGTCAAATTATTAATAGAGAAATGGTTTTTAGCATCACCATTATCGTACATATATATCTCTCAAGTTTAGAAGTTTTTAACACAGTGTTATTGCTATATGCCTAAGTGAACATGTTTTTGTTTCTTTAAATATGCCGATAAAAATCATTTGAATATACTTATAACCAATATTCCTAAGTATTTATAAACAGGAAAAATTTTAGTATTTGATCCAAAAGAATATCCATTTACGTAATTATCGTTTTAGTGTGAGTTTTGATGATGTATGTGTCGTTTTTGTATAGAAGAATAGTCTCAGCAACGGGAAGTACTAGCAAGGATAGGAAGATTCTCCTTCAATAACAAGACATGGAACAACTACTTTTGCTGACATATGAAAAGAATACAGAAGTCTATAGTAATTTACAAGGTAATATTCAAGTATGGTAATGGCTACCTATTAACTTGGTATACTTGTGGTGCTGTTAGGCCAAACGATCATTGGTTCTTAAACTTTATTGGTTACCAGCGCTTCAAATTTTAGACTTGTGACGCACTAACAATTCATGGTTTTGTGTGTGTGTGTGTGTGTGTGTGTGCGTGTGTGTGTGTAATAATAATTATAATAATAATAATAATAATAATAATAATAATAATAATAATAATAATAATAATAATAATAATAATAATAATAATAATAAACGGTTTTCCAAACTAAAAATGTACTGAGTGAATGGGGAAATACTTAACATTAATCCTAAATCTAAGTCTAAAATAGAACAAAACACTATTGATTGAGGCTCGCACCATGGTGGGAATCACGCTGAGTCTGTACCGGTCCGTGCGCGGCACCTTTAGGGGGGTTATCTTGTGGTGTCCTGTGGCACGGACCGGGCGAGGAGCGTCAGGCGGCAGCATGTGTCTGAGACGTGGATGATGCAGAAGTCCCCTTCCAAACTTCTCCAGAGCCTCTCGGTGCCTGGTGGATAGTCTGGACAGACTCATGGTGGTCAGGGCAGGGCCAAGGATGACCCTGCACGCCCTTTTCTGCACACTCTCCAGCTGGAGCTGTTGAGTGTGTGTGAGGGAGGATGACCACGCTGGGGAGGCATACATGAGTTTGGGGAGGATGAAGGTGAGGTACACCATCCTGAACTCGTCTATCGGCGTCCCCAGCGATGTGAGTCTGTGTGTGTGTGTGTGTGTGTGTGTGTGTGTGTGTGTGTGTATGTGTGTGAGAGAGAGAGAGAGAGAGAGAGAGAGAGAGAGAGAGAGAGAGAGAGAGAGAGAGAGAGAGAGAGAGAGAGAGAGAGAGAGAGAGAGAGAGAGAGAGGTTTATGGAAATAATGCATAATATATTTTTCTTTCTTTATATTTTAATTACATATCTATCTAGTGATGTACTCATCTAATCATCTGCAATTTTGCATCTTTATTAAAAAAAAAAAGTGTGGTCGTATTCAATGCACAAAAAGAATCTTCATTGAAGTAAGTTAGTGCAGTCTAGCATCTATTGTGAAATGAAAATCCTTTCACGGTTCTTTACTTGATTTTAGGGAAGGGAGAGAGAGAGAGAGAGAGAGAGAGAGAGAGAGAGAGAGAGAGAGAGAGAGAGAGAGAGAGAGAGAGAGAGAGAGAGATGACAAACATTTCCCATAGGGAAAGAATAGCGAGTAGAGTTTCCTTACATCTCAGTCCAATCCTCTTATAATATCTTGCAGAAAAAGATCTTGTAGAAAAGGCTGAGTAATCTTCTCAATCACGTGATCTCGCTATTAATTTTGTTCATTCTCATTTCTCTTACTCTCCAAATCACTTAGTCTAACTAACCCTTCTTATTATTTAGTCGTCTTTCTTCTCTTTGTTCTACCTTTCCTGCTACTCGTTCTCCTACAACACTTGCACTTCATCTTAAAATCTTTGAATGTGATTATCCGGCATCAGATAGGAAACCTGTACCTAGATGGTAATTTGGTCACTCTCAACTAAAAAAAAAAAGGAACAACCACCACATGTAATGGCGCTTCAATAGGCCAAGGGGGAGGTGGGAGAATGCAGTATTAGCATATAGAGGAGATCCTTTATTGACTATGGGGAGCTCTGGAGCTAGTATTTATCCTAAGTAAGACTTAGTAGCAGGGTCAGCAAAGTTATGATACAGAAAACCAGTGGGAGACAAATATTGTAGTATGTGTGTGTGTGTGTGTGTGTGTGTGTGTGTGTGTGTGTGTGTGTGTGTGTGTGTGTGTACGGCGGCAGTCCCTAAAAAAAAGATCTGAAACGATCACCGAATACTCATGGATAAGTGTCTTGAAACCTCTCTTGAAAAGTTCAAGTCATAGGAAGGAGGAAATACAAAAGCAGGCAAGGAGTTCCAGACTTTACCAGAGACCGGGATAAATAATTGAGAATAATGGTTAACTCTTGCATTAGAAAGATGGACAGAATAGGGACAAGAGAAAGTAGAAACTTGAAAAATCTTGTGCAGCGCGTCCGAGGGAGGAGAAAAGGAACACAATTAGCAAGATCAGAAAAGCAGTTAACGTGAAAATATAGCGGTAGAAGACAACAAGAGATGGAACAATGCAGCGATGAGAAAGAGGCTGAAGACATGCAGTTAAAGGAGAGGAGTTGATAGACGAAGTGTTTTTAATTCAACCCTGCCTAGAAGAGCGGTATGAGTGAAACCTTTCCCTTACACATGTGAAGAGTATTCCATACATGGACAGAATAGAACTCTGTACAGAGTTAGTAGCTGGGGGCGTGAGGAAAACTGGCGGAGACGACTCAGAACGTCATTAACTTTATAAAAGGTGTTTTAACTAGAGATGAGACGTGAATTTCCAGTTTAGATTATAAGTAGAAGACAGACCGAGGATATTCACTGTAGAAGAGGGGTACACTTGAGTATCTATGAAGATAGTTACCTGGAAGGTTGTGTCGAGTTGACAGATGGAGGAATTGTGTTTGAGTTATAGAACAAACTAAATTTGCCCTCCTCCAGTCAAATAATATATATATATATATATATATATATATATATATATATATATATATATATATATATATATATATATATATATATATATATATATATATATATATATATATATATATATATATATATATATATATATATATATATATATATATATATATATATATATATATATATATATATATATATATATATATATTAAGAAGTCAGGCGTTCTGTGGCTCCCCTGTATAAGCTTTTCAATCCCTAAACGATTCGACGTCTATGAAAAGACGTGGAAAAGCGCAAGGTGGTATCATCAGCGTAGGACATAAAGTTCGGTTGAGAAGATCATTGGTGAATAATATAGGAAGAGAGCGAGTGACAAGACAGAACTCTGAGGAACGCCACTGCTACTCTATTTAGAAGACCGGTGACCTTCGACCACAGCAGCAATATAACGGTCAGAGAGGAAACTTGACATTAAGTTACAGAGAGGAGGATAGAAGCCTTAGGAGAGTTGTTTGGAAATCAAAGCTTTGTTCCAGACTCTGTCATATGCTCTTGATATGCCTAAAGCAACAGCAAAAATTTCGCCAAATTCCCTAAAAAAAGATGACCAAGACTCAGTAAGGAAAGCCAGATCATCAGTGGCGTATGCGTAAGCGTCTGTATATAATGCATGGAATAAGAAAATTCGACAAGCGTTTAAAACACACACACACACACACACATGCAAACACTCATACTTAAGCACCCACACACGAACCACTTAACAAGATGTCGTTGGTGCTTGAGTTGTTTATTACTAACTTCAGGAAAAGGAAAGATTATTGGTTTGTTTCTGTTGGAAAGCAAAGGAATGAATGGTAAGTTTGTATCGATTATAGAAAAGTGTAAGACAGCTACGTTTTCCACGTAAAAGTCCAAAATCACGGTATTGCGTTTTTAAACGGAAGTCATTATCCTGCACATACACATACACACACGCGCACACTTTCGTTCTTTACGGGATCCTGAAAGGACAGTGACATGCTTAAGGTGCACAAAGACATAGGAAAAAAGAGTCGAATAAAAATTCCATGCTGCTCCCTGCCTGACGACACCACAAACGGAGGAATGGCGTCTCCTAACTCTCTTCAATGAGGGCCAGACACGCGAGACTGACGGAGACGGTGAAAAACTTATGAAAGAGCGCCCTCTGCCATGATCAATAGCGTTCCGTGAAAGAAGGTAAGGAGAGGGTAAGAAGGAAAGTTAAGAAAGAGTAAATGGGTAAAGGGGAAACGAACAAGGAAAGAAAGATAAAAGTAAGTAAAAAAAAAAAGCACGCATTTTCAATTTCATCTGAATCGTTTGTTTATGCAGACATTTGATTGACCACTGAATGGTGCCAAGTAATTTTCTAACGCGCTGATGTCACAATGACTAGAAATCTTGATAGTCTTAAACACAGGTCCTGTTTGAAATTGAGGACAGAATACGAGAACAGATCATCCAAAGAGAAAAGCTGAAAGCAAGGTCAACAAATGCATAAAAAATTCAGATCTCTGGAATGCTAATATATATATATATATATATATATATATATATATATATATATATATATATATATATATATATATATATATATATATATATATATATATATATATATATATATATATATATATATATATATATATATATATATATATATATATATATATATATATATATATATATATATATATATATATATATATATTTATTTATTTATTTATTTATTTACTTATCTATTTATTCATTTATTTATATTGGAAGAATACCTTCCTACCGAGAAAGAAAGGTATTAGTGTTTTCCTCATGTCGTCTGTTCCACTAGTCCGTTACGAGTTGTTTGCATACGTTATTCAATTGTGTTTGAATTTATGTGTTTGTTTATAGCTGTGTTTATCGGGTCGTCCGTTGTTAGCGACGTGCAATGATTCCTTCCAGATATTTATTCACGAGTTTCCGAGCCTTTTATTGCCCCGTTCGTATTCATTCCCTGAGCCCCGTACTACTCCATCTTTCTCTCCCGTCAGCCTTCTGCCACTTCGTCCTTACGTTTTTTTTTTTCTTTTCTTTTCTTTCTTTCATTCTTTCTTTTTTTTATTTTATTTATTTATCCATTCATGTGTGTGTCATAGTTACCAAACGGTCATCTTGAACTTCGTCCATCCACGCCCTTCTATATTTCGTCCTTCATACGTCTTCCAACCCAGACCTTTTTGGTTTAATCCTTGGCACATTCCTATTACCACAAACTAGTAAGTCGAGGGAGGGAGAAAGCTGCATAACCTTTTAAGAGTCCAAGGAAACCCTTCGTAAGTCCGGATCTCCATGGAAATGCGATCTATAACAATGAAATTATTAGGCACTTGGTGGTTCATCCTGTTCAGATGAATAGCAGCCAATTCAAGACTTTCTTTTTGTAGTTAGGGAAGCAAGATGAGCGAACCTGAATCTATTATTACGTGTACATTATATTCTGTTATCATTATACTATTTTCTTTTTTCACAAATTATATATTTCAAAGTCACACGCCCTACCTACCTAAAAGTCATTCTTATGTAATATTTCCGAACTCAGAAGCGCGCACAAGAGGATTATCATAACGAAAAGAGCAAGGCGCTTCAAGAACGATATCTGATCAGACAAACAGGATCAAACTAATGATAAACTGTGGGTTCTGATGAGCAACTATGAAAGAATCAGAGGACAATGCTTGTTTTGAATTACAAAAAAATTATCCTTTTTTTTCTTTCCTTATAATCTTTAATAATAAAGACACCCGAGGGACACTTCACCCCGACAAGATTTACACAGGAAACTTTTAAAACATCAAATCTTTAAGATTTATGAGGTTGCTCACCGGTTAACTTGTTCTTCAAATTTACCTTTATGTAGTCTTTCCATTACGTTATATATATACTTCTATTGATCTACTCGTTATCAATATGATCTATAACTCAAAGCATCAGTTTTATACAAGGCTACGAACAAGATCAAAATCAGATATAAAAAACAACTCTCAACACATATGTGACAGACACGTCTTTCATGCCATTAGGTCAAGAGTGGAGAGAATGTAAAGCACACACGCACCAGAGCAGAGACAATAAGCAGAGAATAAATGCCAAACCGAACAGAGAGAGAGAGAGAGAGAGAGAGAGAGAGAGAGAGAGAGAGAGAGAGAGAGAGAGAGAGAGAGAGAGAGAGAGAGAGAGGGGTTCATAATGTTCAATCATTCACAGCATTTTAATAACGATTCCATTACTCATTAATTTTACACGACACACCTTCTCCTTGCCATATCCATAAATGCATTGGCTCTTACGGAATTTGCACCTCCTTGATTATACCTAAGCACCTCCTTATGCATATGTATAGAAACACAGACACACACACACACACACACACAAGCATGAAAGTGATCACACACACACACACACACACACACACACACACACACACACACACACACACACACACACACACACACACACACACACACACACACTCTCTCTCTCTCTCTCTCTCTCTCTCTGTCTTTGTGGTGTTGCTGCAAATGACAGTGGTAGTGTCGGAAGGCTTAGGAACAGAACCAACGATAGTAGTAGTGGAGATGGTTGTGCTACAAGTAGTATTTGTGATGATGGTAACTACGGTGGTGATAGTAAGGCTGAATAAATTATGGCTGTAATAGGATAGATGGCAGTACTGACAGGCCTGGTTAGTAGGAGTGAGAGATGATACTCTTAGCATGCATAGTAGTAGTGGTTTAAGAACTCGTGGTACTGTTGGGGGTTGCGGTGGTGATAGTGTTGATTGTATACAATTGTAGCAGCGGCGAGTGGTGGTGATGGCTAGAGTATAACGAGCTGAATGTAAGGAAAAAAATAAATAAATAAAAATGAATAAATAAATAAAAATAAATAAAAAAGGTTCATTCACATGTGTTCCAATTATCACGTGGGAATGAAAAGCCCGTAGATTACCTTACATATTTTTAGCCTGCTCCCGATTTTTGTTTTAGATTTCTATACGAACTAACTTTATCCTTTTTTTT
>NC_087158.1:10343299-10348299 GCF_035594125.1 Scylla paramamosain | reverse complement strand
TGTAAAGAATTTGTTAAAGTATGTTGCTATCTTCCTTCCGTTGAAACACAGTTCATCCTCAATTTTAAGCACTATTTTCGAATTCTCTTTTGATTGTCCAGAATAACCTAAGTTTTTGAGCTGTTTCCATAATTTCTTGCTATTGTTAGAATTTTCTTGTATTTTATCAGTGATATATTCAGATTTTATTTTTCTTATGTTTTGTTGTAGTTTGTTCCTTGATTTGCAGAATTTGTCATATTTATATTTGTTGTTTTTATCCTTTTTATATTCACTTAAGAGTCTATCTCTTTCTTTTATCATGTCTAGTACTTGTGTAGTTATCCATGGTTCCATTCTTTGTTTGATTCTAATTTCTTTTACCGGAGCTACCTTGTCAATTACTTTGATGGAAATGTTTTTAAAATTGTTCCATGCTTCGTCAACTGTTTCTGCCTCATAAACACAATTCCAGCTTTGGCTTCTTAATTCCTCATTGAATATCTGTACATTATATGTCTTCATTGATCTGATCTTAATACTATTATGACCATTTATACATGCCTTCACTGTCTTTCTAGTACAGTATGTTATATAGTGATCACTAATTCCTATTGGCAGTACTCCTTGTTGACTAATCTTTTCAGGTTTGCTACATATAATATGGTCTATAATAGTTGATGATTTACTGGTTTCCCTGGTCACCTCACTTATTAGTTGTTCCATACCAAACATTTTAATTAAATTTACATATCTTTTGTACAGTTGTCCTGTTTTCTTAAGAACACATGTGTTCATATCACCTTGAATTATAACTTCATCATCCTGGGAAAATTTTGTGATATTTTCTTCAAGCAATTCTAAAAAAATATTTTGCTGCGGAGGTCTATAGCAACATCCAATAATAATAGGTTTTGTCTTTGGCAAAAGTATTTCACACCAAATCACTTCAAGTCCCTCTGTGTCAACATCATTTCTTTGGTTGATGCTTAAACATGACTTTATGTATATACACACTCCTCCTCCATTCCTGTTTCTATCTTTTCTTATTACCTGACATCCGTTAATTTCTATTTCATTGTTGGTAACTGAATCGTCCAGCCAAGTTTCTGTAATGCACAATACTGCCGCATTAGTTTTGAGTGCCAATATCTTTATTTCTTCCAGTTTGTTCATGAGTGAGCGGCTGTTTATGTGTACTATGTGTAACCCTTTGTTATTAAAAGTTTCATAAATTTTGTTGTCACTTTTTGATGGTGTAGTGATGTCAGTATGTTCTTCATTAACTTCTTCATTTATATTGCCTGTACCTTCATTTATCTGTGCGTTTGCAGTGTGATGCTTTTCTTGGAAAGGCAATTCAGCTAGATAGCACAAATTACATATGTGTTTACACTGTTTTTCTTGCCATGTAATGTATTTCTTGTTACCACTAATGCACTTTAGATGAGTTTCTTTTTTACATAGATCACATATTAATGATTTACTGTTCCTGTAAATGCCTTTTTTACACAATTCACATATTTTCCTTTCACTTTTCTTATTTTGTACTATATTTTTCATGCACTTTATGTGAACTTTGCAGCTACATTCTTCACATTCCTTTGTTTTTTGCTGGTTTTAATAATTCCTCTCCCACAATGCGCGCATGTATTTTTTGGGCGTCTTTTACCTTCCTCTCTTGTCTGCACACTATTTTCAATCACTTTGCTACACTGGGGGCCGGGATTGGTGCTAATATCGCCACTCTGTAGTAGTAAAATTAAAATTGTTCCAGGGGAAGGTTGTAGCCTGTTGTATTGCGGTACTTGGCAACTGCTCCGTTGTTTATGCTTTGAGTTGCCAACTCTCTCCCACTGCTGTCCACTTCTGCATACCTGCCAATACCACTTTGAATAGCGCGTTGCTAGCTGTCTCTCCTCTCTGTAGCTGTCCTGGTGTCTATTGGTTTCCTTTTGGCTGTATGCTGCGTCGAATGTGGTGCTAAGACTTGATATACAGACGTAAATTGTCAGAGCTACAATCACTCCTCCCGCTCCCGCCGCCATCTTCAACATCACATCCTTGACTTTATTATCTCGACCAGTTTCTACATCTACAACCTGTCCCATCTTCCATTTACCTCTAACGACATTTGCATCTTGTATAAGGACAATATCCCCAGGATGTACATTTCTTTTATCCGTGTGCCATTTTTGTCTAACAAGTGTAGGAAAATAATCTCTCTGCCACTTCCTAATTCTACATCCATGCCAGGCTTTACTCCAATAGGCCTCTCATTCATGAGATTTGCTACTTCAAAAAATATAGTTTGTAAATCACTGAATGTTAAACTACTAGATTCTATAAGCATTGACAGAGGTCTTTTTGCAGACTTTATCAGTGCCTCACTCACACCATTTTGCCATGCAGCATCTGCAGAGCGATTAAGTTTCCATTTCAAACCTTCTTTGGTACCAAATTCAGTGATGTCAGACATGTCCCAATTATCAATGGCACTTGTAAATTCCATACCTGCTGATACCAACTGAGACCCTAAGTCAGAGTGTACAGTATGTGGATATCTGTGAATAGTAATGAACCTTCTAAGGGCTTTTAGAAAACTATAAGTGTCATACCCATCTACAACATCGATATACACAGCACGTGTAACCATACAATTGAATATAACACCATAAGATTTTCCAGTTGTTCTTTTCTTGATATTATCTTTTATTTGAAAAGGCCCAAAAATATCTAAAGCTGAATGATAGAATGGTGGACAAGGACTCATCCTTTCATCAGAAATCTGACCCATACTTTGACTTCAACTTTAACCTCTAATTTCCTGCCAATAACACAACCTTTCTTCACTGATTTAATCATTTTACGTGCTGAAGGAACCCAAAACTTTGATTCTAATTTACATAATGTAACATTAACTCCAGCATAATCACCACTGTACAAGTAATTAATATACATGACTGTAAATGGATGTTTTCTAGGTAACATAGTAACAGAATAACGCTATCTTGATTCCAAGTATGCTTTAACCAGTTCTCCATCCTTTGCCCTACCATAATTGTGCCATCTTCAGCCTTAAAGAATCCTAATCTCTGGAAACACCTCTCCCAGTTCTCTGAATAGCTTCTTGACTAAGGGCCCCAATATTCTGAATTCTATGTTGGGAATATTGTTGAGATTTCGTGAAAATGCTGTTGATATATCATGCCCATCTGACACATGATACCAATATCTATTCAGCTGTGTGTTACCGTAGCCTTTATTTCTATTCACTCCACTCTTTTCTTCTGTAAGTCTAGTGACAAGGTCAGAAATATTTGCAATAGCATTTTCAAGTCCTGTTATCCTTTTCATAACTTTTGAATCCTTCTCATCTTTAGAACCACCTTTGTTTTCACTTATGCTAGCATAATTCACTTTAGACTTAAGTGTTTCATTTTTTTCTAGCACTGGCATCTAAATATCTCATAATTTTTTTTTTTCACTCAAAAGATACTCCAACAATTTATTGAACAAGTCATGGTTCTCATCACTTTCCTCCAACTTAACCCATTCACGCTTCTGAATAGGTGGAAGAAGCTTTTCTATCTGGCTAGTCATATTAACAGTATTCAGCTCTGAAGCTAAGCCCATTTGGTCTAGATAAAGAAAACATTGCTCAGTCTTATCAACCATCTTGATAAAACTTACACTATCACCTTCTAGTATAGGCTCAATTGACCTTATGTCATCTACCACCACATCAACCACTCTACGGCTGTTTACAAAATTTTCATCTAAACGTTCAAGTATCTTATCAAAGTCATGATCTGTGCCACGAACTGTTTCCAAGGCTTCTCCTGAGAGACACTGTCTGAGCACAAAAGAATCTTTCCCATAAGTCGACTGCATCAATCTAACAAAGTCTCTCTTAAAATTACTGTATTCTCTCGCATCTCCCTGAAACCTGGGTACATCAATTGGCTTTACCTTCACAAGTTTCTTCACTTGCACTTTTTTCTAAAGTTTCACAAACATCACATGAGCAGCACACTTTTTGTCCTCTGACTCTTTGATGTACTCATTAGCTTCTATCAAAAGTTCATCACTGTCTTCATCTAGCAAATTGCAATTGTGTTCTTTGGCTACTTCAACCTCCTCATAAGTCTTTGCAACCCCCTCATAAATTTCTTCCAAAATTACAAATGCCACTTCATTTGCTACATACTCATGAAACTTTCGTAGCTTACGTGTTAGTTTCGCCCTGGCGGTTCCTCTCTGTTGCCTAGCTGCCTTCCTCTGCGCCTGCAATGACATCGCGGTCGAATTGTGGTTGGTTTGGAACCTCCTTGTTTACCAGTTGCCATGTTGAGTGTTGTCGAAATGTTACTCTGGTACCAGGAATATCAAGCTTGTCGTAATAAACTTTATTTCGACCTGTAGATAATATTGTAGTAAACATACGTGTACAACAAAATCAACAAAGTTACAAAATTACAAAGTTACAACCAGACTACCTAGTTCGTTCGTAATCAACAACACATGTATCACATTTCATTTTAAAGATTAAATCCATCACAATACCAAATAGACCTTAATCATGTAGCACACATAACATATCACATGATAATCACCGATAACAACACAATACAATGATCACTCACGACAATGCCTCGTCACTGGTACCCAGCAGAATCCCAAGAACAAATACTGCACAGCCCCCTTGCAACCAGTTCATATTCGCTTCATGTTAGCAGCATTAAACAACACTTGATGATACACTTGTGCAGCCACAAACCCATGACACTACCAGGACATCAAGAAACGTCCAAGACGCCCACCAACCAACAACTGACTCGAGAACACCAATACCCGCCATCACAGTACCTGGTTTACACGTCATCCGTGAGCATCGACATGCGTGCTACCAGCAATGTTTACATTTCTTATAGCCAAAAATGCATACGTAATTATTAGTATGTGTAACTAATATATATATATATATATATATATATATATATATATATATATATATATAT
>NC_087158.1:10310799-10338299 GCF_035594125.1 Scylla paramamosain | reverse complement strand
GAAGGGGGGCGTGAGGTAAATTAAATGGGGAACGTTAACTTTAGATTTACACATCTATGTTTCGTGTACATGTACATATCCATCCATGTCCCGTGCTCACCCTTGTCTCTCTTCCTCTCTATTCTCTCCTTTACTATTTGCGCAGGTCATAACACGTCCCCTTACAAACAAAAAAGTTTGGAGGTCTTATGATTTACTATATTTTGATATAAAGGTGACAGTATTTAAGTCCCGGCCCGTGACAAACAATTGGCTATGACAGTGTCGGTCCCCTTAATGTGCCTGACATCGAGATTATACTCCTGCAGCAGCAGACTCCACTGGCTGAATCTCACACTTGAGATTTGACACATTTAAATTTGAAGTGGTTTAGAAATTGCAAGGGACTGTGGTCTGAGAAAATAGTTACCTTAGGCCATAGGCAGGCACATAACTTTAAAATGCTGTAGTGCCAAAATTATAACGAGGAACTCTTGTTCAATGACTGAGTAATTTTTCTAGGCTGGGGTGAACTTCTTAGAGAAAGAGCAAACAGGATGATTAATTCGATCATTATCTGGCTGCATCAATACAGCCCTTGGACTCACTACCTTGGAAGAAATTCCAAAATGGGTAAAGAATGGGTGCTCCTGAGAGGTATTGCTTCAGGATATCGTGTCATGACATTCATCACTGTCAATAGGTATTTACGGCCTGCCATAGTAGGCGAAAGGAGACCCACTATATCAGTAAGAACCCTAGTGAAAGGAGGGGCAACAGCCGGAGGGGATGGAGAAGTGCCACCGGCGGCACTGTTTGATTCGGCTTGCCCACCACTTGACAGGTGAGGCAGCACCTAAGTAGTAACAATACTACCGGCCATGGTAGACCAACAGAAATTTCTCCACAGTCTCTCCACTGTCTTTCTAATTCCGAGGCGCCCTGCCATTGGGCCCTCATGTGCCAGTAGCACGAGTGCTTCTCTAAACTTAGAAAGCACTATAACTTGGGGAAATTCTCCTTCATCCTGTTCTCTCCACCGGCGATACAAAATTTTATTCAGTAATACAAACTCCACCTGACTCCACCTCCTCACTACCTTCACCATCCTTGGCAAAATATGGGCCCAACTCCCCATCCCTTTGTTGCTCCTGAGTCAGTTCAACAGGCTCGACCTCGTTTAGTTCATTCAGAACAACACGGTCAGGGGGCAGGGGCAAAACCGTCACCCAAGTCCACCTCCAGCGCCTATAGCGCGAACTGGAGCCGCTTGCTTGATCAGGGGTAAAACTCTCCTCCCCATAGCATAGAACAGGCATAGCTGCCTGTTCAGCTGCAAACAAGGGTGGTCCACAGCGTGGGGCATCACCCATCGGGTCTAAACCCAGCAAAGGAACAGCCTGTTCCCTGCCTCGTGTACACTGTGCAGAGGAGACTCCCTCCTCCCTCGCAGAGCTGGGAGCCTCCCCGCTCTCGGCAATGAGCTCCAACATGCCTGACACAGCAGATTGGGGCCCTTACTCAGTACTAGCGGCCACAGATTCCACTCCAGGTGACAACTCTGCCTGAGTGTCACCTCCGAGGTGCTCTGCAGGGTGAGGTAAGCCAGCAAATAAACTATGGAAACCCAACTCTCCAACCTTACCCTCAATAACATCCCCAACCGAGTCACGTGCTCCCTGCGGTTGTTTTGCTCTGTTGCAGTCAGCCTCAGTACTATGTGCCAAGAACGAATCCATCTCTGACTCCCCAAAACCCTGGCCAGCAATGGGACAGACCTCTGGGAACCCTGCTTTCATTGCAGCATGTACATTTACTCTGTACTCCTCTCTCGGTGGCCTACCTTATTGCAATCGAGCCCAGGAGCTACAGAGGGCTTCACTTGTCTTGACATGAGTGGGTGATAACATTAACATCATCCTCCACATCTGGGGCGGTGTCCGCGAATGGGGGCTGTACCCAAACTCTCGCACCTAACAGGCCATTCCGTAAAAGGAAATCTACCTCCGACACTGTAAGGTCCTCCGCTAGTGCCACTCGCGCCTCCGCGGTCACTAGCGGAATTTTAGCCTTACCTTAGTTGTAGCAAACTTCTCGACAATGCTCCCTTCCTCCCTGTAATATTTCTGCACCAAGATTGTTGAACTGCTGTATTACGTAGGACGCTGACAGGATAGTCCACCCCAGTAATCTCCACAGCATCCTAGCACAAAAAGGGACGACACCAATCCAACCTAGGCTTCAAAGACTCAGGTGGGGTGCTTACTGTTGATATGGGAGCAACTCCCTCTGTCTTCCCCTCGGCCAGGCTTAGGGCTTTCTCCTCCCTATCATGGTCAGGCCAGACCAGCAACGTCACTGGTTTTTGGGGAGACTTAGGGCTTGAAGCCATAGCCAGTTTTAGACAATTAAATCGAAAGTGTCTCATAGCCCTGCAGTGGTAACATGTGGGCTAGTTACTGAATTTGGTGGTATTATGCATCATACTCCCCATCGCCCATCTTTTTTGGGTCTAGAGAAGGCCTGATATTATATGAATTCTGTGGTATAGACTTGTTCCCAAACCCAACACTGTGGTGAAGATTTCTTGCATGACCAGCACTACCACTGCCTCCAGACTATTTATCTCCGGTTCCTTCAATTCAAACACTCCTCCTGGTGAGTCACAAGCCAATGGGCCAACACATGGTTATCAGCCCAAGTAACTGCCTCCTTTAGGCTTTTTAAACCTTCTCTCCTGGAGCAGCCATACAAGTTCTTTCTTGGCCACATTCACAAACTGCTCCATTACCATGAGCTCTTTTAATTCACAATACAAGATGACCTGCTAGCTACTAATCTACTTCTCAATGGTCTCTTCGAGGTAGCGAGCACACTCAAGGTAAAAGTCACCAGATCTTTTCTTCCTTCTATGGAACTGTAGCCTATAAGACTCGGGCCGTAGCTCATAGGCTCTCAGGATATCAGCCTTAAACTCCTCATAATCTTTCAAATCCTCGACTGACATTCATAAACTTCAAGTGCCTTGCCCTTCAACATATTAACAAGACCTCCCCAACGTTCCTGAGGCCAGTTAAATTATGAGACCTTCTCAAATCTGAATCATTCCGTTACCTTTTCATCAAACTAAGGAATCAACTTCAAACTCTGCACCATCTGGCTTTCTATAGTGTCTTTTCTTACTACTTCAACTCTCCTCATACCATAAGGTATATTCTGTTTTTTTCAACCTCTTCCTTCTCTCTTTATGCCTCAAATATCTTAATTTCTTTGTCATACATCCTTGCCTCCTTTTCTCTTTTGGCTTCAAGCCTCCTGGCTTCTTTATTCTCCTCAGCCTTCAATATTCTGTCCTCTGGTTCCAACTCCATTTTTCTCATCTCCAGCTTAAATCTCAACTTCTCAGACATTTCTTCTGCCTGGAAGAATCCACCAATACTGTGGGTAGGATTTATATGACCTTGGGCACTATGTGTAGTCACACCAAACTGGGCCAAATCTATACTGCCACCCGTGGCAGAGGCAGGGACTCAGGTCATGAGCCAGTCCTGCTACCAGCCTTTCCTTCCATTGGCGTAAGCAGAGTATGGGCACACAAAGGATAAACAAACAAACGACAAGCAATTGTCTCCCCTGTGTTGGATACAAGCAATCCTGGGGAGGTCGCCAAATTTTGTTATGATACCAAATTCACCCCCTCTCACAACTGCAGCTAACTCAGGTCTGCTTCCCTAAACTATTTTGTGCGTAGTTTAATGTGAGGCCCACATACGCGTTTACAGAGTCCTACTGGTCTCCTGTAACGATTAAAATATATGAGGTTGCCAACTTGTTTCAGCCGTATAAAAGGTGAGGGAGCTTTACAACTGTCAACTATCTTTAACTTGCTGAGAAAGAATCACAAACCATGTGCTAGAGGGGGCACAGCTACGATAAAGGACAAACACCTCGAGGTTTATGATACTCTGTGAGCTAGCTCTCACGCCCACTGACTATTATATCATCCTGTTGGCCTGTAGTATATTTACAGTCTCCCAAAGGTACCACCAACCAAAGGTACCGGGAAGAGAGGAAACAATCACTGCTCAACAGAGAACCTCTATATCCTCTGGGTCCAAAGCTCCCAACAAAACTCGGAATTCCATTAACATTTAATGGTACAAAACGATGATAACTCAAAGACAATGCAACGTGTGGTGTATCTCTGTCCTCGTGGAGATGTGGGTCACGGGGAGGAGGGGGGGGGAGCAGGCGATATCATGTGATGGGGGGAATAGTCGGAGGAAAAGGGGAGGAGTAGTGAGAGGAAAAGGGGGAAGACGCGGGTAAGAGAGGTCAGTCTCCCGCCCCACTGGACACACCCCAAACGCCACTTTCCCTCCCAGCCAAACATTTAAGTTTCGAAAATTCTAGCGGCTTTAGTGGGGTAGAGTCTCTCATCCTCTACATACCCGTACAGTCTCGACCCTTATAAAGAAAAGTGGTGTGAGGCGAATTAAATGGCGAAGGTTAGCTTTAGATTTACACAAAAGTTACAGTAGTTTCTCGCCTTGCTTGTACATTTAAGTCCAAGTCCCGCGACCCCCATTGTTTTTCTCTCTTTCTCTCTGACAGTAGACATTTAAGGGGTGACAGTAAATTTAAGGAATGGACCAGTCACCAATGCTAGGAATACGTTGAATGTAGGCAAACTTCCAGCAAGAAGGAAAGTTTGAAGTTGAAAGACTTTGACTAGGCATAGAGGCATAGTTCCGAAGAACAATAGGAGTGATCCAATCAGGTCCATAAATAAACCTCCTGAATGTTAAGGACAGCGAGGGCATGAAAACATCACAGCGAAGGATCTTACTAGTTGTGTGGAAGAGAGTGAGGAAGACACCCTTAATCATCCAAGCCGGAGTTACTAGCAAAGGTTAGAGCGAAGAGTTCAGCTTTAGAAATAAATGAAATGGCGGTGGTGCCATCAGGTTGAAATAAAGGAAGGAAAGACGAAGAAGCAAAGTTAATGGAGATGTTTTAGTTCAGGTGTCAGAAATTGACCTTGAAATTGATCTTGAAAGATTTTGACAGTTTCTATTAATGAAGGAGTTTTTGGCTAGTTGGAGAACAGACTTGGCATGATTACGGAAAGAAATATAAAGTGCATAAGATTCAGGTGATGGAAGGCTCAAATACTTTTTTATGAGTTTCTTCTCTATTATGTATAGCACGAAAACAAACCAAGGTTTGGAAGGTTTAGATCGAGAGAAAGAGTGAGGAATGTACGTCTCCATGCCAGTCACTATCAACTACTATGTGCTCAGCAAACATAGACGAGTCTCTGACACGGAAACAGTAGTCATTCTAAGGAAAATCATAATAACTGGAGCGATAGGACAAGATGTAGATATGAGGTTGTGATTGTAGGAGCCCAACAGAAAAGATAGGGTGACAACATAAGCAGAAAAAATCAGAGGTTAGGAAAGATCAAGAATGTTGGGCATATCTCCAAGACGGTTAAGAATACGAGTATGGTGTTTCAGCAGTTGCTGTAGGTCGTGGAGGATAGCAGAGTTAAAGGCTAGTTCACCAGGATGGTCAGTAACAGTAAGGAAAAGCCAATGCTGGTGGTGATCATTCAGGTCTCTAAGAATGGAGATCAACGCAAAAGGGAAGACAGTCGCAATGTGTTCCACATTGGAAGTTAAGTAGTCAAAGAATTATATGTGTGTGTGTGTGTGTGTGTGTGTGTGTGTGTGTGTGTGTGTGTGTGTGTGTGTGTGTGTGTGTGTGTGTGTGTGTATATGTGTATATATATATATATATATATATATATATATATATATATATATATATATATATATATATATATATATATATATATATATATATATATATATATATATATATATATATATATATATATATATATATATATATATATATATATATATATATATATCGTCATTATTATTAGCAATAAATATTTGCTTACTTACAAACGCTGCCACTGATATTGAAGGCAACATGTAGTAACCAATCTTCCCAGGTGTCTAACAGATTTCCTGCCACCGGTCGCAGCACTTCATGGATTTTTCTACTTGAACGTTTTATTAATCCATTGCTCGCAGGGTAGTGAGTTGTTATATATGTGTGTGTTATGTTGTACTGACGGAATATATCTGATAGAACTGCGTTGCGAAACTCAGTCCCGTTATCACTTAGTAAAACTCGAGAGGTGTTGAGCAAATCAGGAATAACTTGCATTATAACAAGGGCTTGAGCAACGGCAATTGCAGTCTTTTCTTTCAGGGACGCTAGTACAACATAGCCAGAGAAATGATCAACGCAGACTAACAAATACTTAGAACCTTGATGGCTAAGAGGTAGTTGCAAAAGGTCTATCCCCACTACATCCCAAGGCTCAGTGGGTGGAGGATACTCAAGAATCGGTGCAGTTTTCAGCACCGTTCCCTTATTTTGTACACATTTAGTACACAGCTTAACATGCTTTTCAATGTCTACACGCATAGTTGGGCAATAATAATGCACACGCGCAGCAGCTAGGGTACAATCCTTCCCAGGATGGCCGACAACAGATGAATCATGCACTAGTTATAAGACGGTTGATAAAAATCCCTCCGAAATTTACCATTTGTGTTACTGGGTAGCGCTTATCCTGCCAGTAGCGGCAAAAGAGGCCATCCTTGTTGAGTAAAAATTGTGATATAGGTGTATCTAATGTAGGAAGACTGACCTCATCCTCTGACTTAAGGTAATGAATAATTTTGACCCATATATCACGTTAGCGTGAAACAATTGCCAGTTCTTGTATTTTGAATTTTTTTGATTGGTAGTAACCCTACAGGTACATTATGAGAAAGCAAATCAGCCACTCTGTTGGCTCGACCTGACACGTTGGGCTAAATTCTTGGATAATCACATCCCAACGATCGAGTCTATCAGAGTTTTCTACTCTTGAAAAGTTTAGTGGCGGGTGTATGATCAGTATAAATGGTTACTGAATATCCAAATATTATATCGTTGAATAATTTCAAGGCCCAAACGATAGCAAGAGCTTCTTGATGAGTCACAGAGTAATTAGGTTTAGCGAAATTTAATGTTCTATTCGCATAGCCTATGACTCTGTTCTTGCCCCTTTTGTCTGTTTGCATTAATATTGCACCAACGCACTATCATCGGTGTACAGAATAAATGGAGCTGTATAATCCGGGAAGGCAAGAACTGGTGAGTTGGTGAGAGCAAACTTAACGCTACGGAAACTTTGTTCCTGGCCAGCATTCCAATGGAAAGGTACGTCCTTCTTTTAACAACGTAGTTAGACGCGACGCCATGCTGACAAAACTTTTGACAAATGATCTGCAGTATCCACATAACCCTAAGAAGCACCAGACATTATCTACAGTTTTAGGGGTTGGAAAGGTTTTAACTGCTTTAACTTTATCATCCATAATGTGAATACCATCGGTATCAACATGACCTAAGAAGAAGGTGGATTTACGCAGGAAATCACATTTGGATAATTCCAAAAAGAGAGGGCTGTTCCAAGGAGACTGGGAATGCCGAATAACCCCTAGGTCTAACATCTATTTTATTTGTTTGTCTACAACTCCACGCTGGCTATGAGGAAGACGATACGCAGGGATATAGACAGGTTGTGTAGTTGGTTTGAGTTTGATAATATAATGTTGAGTGCTCCCCAAGGATTCCTCGGATAATGCAATCACGTCCCTGTAACGTCGTAGGAGTTCCAGCAACGAGTGTTTCGATTCCGGGTAGTTCACGACGTTGACAAACGAACTAAGAGTTCACCGGCGGATCTATGCACCGAAGCGACACAAGCAACGGGAATTTCCAAGGCCTCACGCAAGATCTCTTGATCATAAACTAAAGCCTGAGTAAGAAATACTCCTTGTTTTAATCTTACCGGACCAGCAATAGTATTTACTGCAAGAACAGTGGTCTGACTGTTCTTATGGACTGTGTTTAATGTAGGTTTAACAGCTAATCTATTTACTCGACAGGAACCTTCCATACATCACAGCCTATGAGGACATTTGGAATGGATGCTGGTATATGGACAGTGGTACGGTCAGGAATGAAATCATTACCTATTATCGTGGCTTTAATTGATTTCCAACCAGTTGTGATGTCTTTTTCGTAAATTATTTAAGGCGAACTATCAGTTTGGCATGAACCTGTATCTGAAAAATGATTTTTTTTTTTTTTTATAGATGTTTGAACTCTAGAAATATTTTGGTGTTTAGGAGCTGAAGTGATGATTTTAATAGGGTCAGAAAGAGAGATGAGAGTTTATCCATCAGGCTTAGGTTTACTCATCGCCTTAAGATATCTCATACTATCTTCACTGAGTTGGTCTGAGGATGAATCTCCATGTGGTTTGCCTTTAATGACTCTAAGCCAAGAAGCCCATCTGAAGGCAAGTTGAAATCAGAAATAACATAGAAATCCATTCTCATGACCTTGGAGTTTTTGGCCAGCATAATAGGGAGGCAAACAACACCCAATATTTTAAGAGGGTTATGCGAAACTCCTAATAAGTTGGTAGTAGTCGGTTTCAGAGGCTAACGTCCGCCGCGAGAAGCACTTTTAAGTGCAAAATAGGATTCTTCTGACAACATATTTACCGAAGCCTTCAAAAGCCCTATTTGTTCAGGGAAGAACCATTGCACTCGTCTGAGTACAGCCAGCAACTAGGGAAGCGCGAATCGCCTCTCCTGCTGGCTCAGCAATTGCCACCTGCGGTTTTTGTTCTTTTAATGTTTAACCTGGTTTGGTCCGGACGGCGTGCGTGGCTTCCCCCGACTGGGTACCACCTGAAGCGCCACTGGTTCTTTGCATATCCAAGTCCAAGTCTGTTCTCCAACTAGCCAAAACTCATTAATAGAAAGTGTCAAAATCTTTCAAGATCTAACTCCCCTCAGGACTTCTGGCATCTAGCCAAAAACGTCTCCCCTAACTTTGCTTCTTCTTATTTCCCTCCTTTATTTCAACCAGATAGCACCACTGCTTTCACATCTATCTCTAAACTTGAACTCTTCGCCCAAACCTTTGCTAAAAACTCTATCTTGGATGATTTAGGGCTTGTTCCTCCTTCTCCCCCACCCTCGGATTACTTCATGCTACCTATCAAAATTCTTAGCAATGATGTTTTCCATGCCCTCGCTGGCCTAAACCCTCGGAAGGCTTATGGACCTGATGGGGTCCCTCCTATTATTCTCCGAAACTGCGCTTCCGTGCTTGTACCTTGCCTAGTCAAACTCTTTCAACTCTGTCAACGTCTACCTTCCCTTCTTGCTGGAAGTTTGCCTACATTCAGCCTTTTCCTAAAAAGGGTGACCGTTCTAATCCCTCAAACTATCGTTTTATTGCTTTAATTTCCTGCCTCTCTAAAGTTTTTGAATCTACCTTCAACAGGAAGATTCTTAAACATCTATTACTTCACAACCTTCTAACAGATCGCCACTATGGGTTCCGTCAAGGCCGCTCTACTGGTGATCTTCTGGCTTTCTTTACTGAGTCTTAGTCATCCTCTTTTAGAGATTTTGTTGAAACTTTTGTTGTTGCCTTAGACATATCAAAAACTTTTGATAGAGTCTGGCACAAAGCTTTGATTTCCAAACTACACTCCTACGGCTTCTATCCATCTCTCTGTAACTTCATCTGAAGTTTCCTTTGTGACCGTTCTATTGCTGCTGTGGTAGATGGTCACTGTTTTTCTAAATCTATTAACAGTGGTGTTCCTCAGGGTTCTGTCCTATCACCCACTCTCTTCCTATTATTCATCAATGATCTTCTAAACCAAATTTCTTGTCCTATCCACTCCTATACTGATGATACCATCCTCAAGTTTTCCACGTCTTTTCACAGACGTCCAACCCTTCATGAAGTAAACAATTCACGCAGGGAAGCCACAGAATGCTTGACTTTTGATCTCCCTAAAATTTATGATTGGGGTAGAGCAAACTTGGTACTATTCAATGCCTTAAAAACTCAATTCCTCCATCTATCAGCTCTACACAACCTTCCAGAAAACTATCCCCTCTTTTTCAATGACACTCAACTGTCCCCCTCTTCTACACTGAATATCATCGGTCTCACCCCCCAGCTGCTAACTGTACAAGGGCCTTATCCGTCCATGTATAGAGTACGCTTCACATGTCTGGGGAGTTTCCATTCATATCACTCTTTTAGACAGGGTGGAATCGAAAGCTTTTCGTCTCATCTCCTCTCTTCTAACTGATTGTCCTCAGCTTCTTCCTCATCGCCGCAATGTTGCATCTCTTTCTATCTTCTATCGTTATTTTCATGCTAACTGCTCTTCCGATCTTGCTAACTGCATGCCTTCCCTCCTTCTTCGGCCTCGCTGCACAATACTTTCTTCTTTCTCTCACCCCTATTTTGTCCACCTCTCTAATGCAAGAGTTAACCAGTATTCTCAGTCATTCGTCCCTTTCGCTGGTAAAACTCTGGAACTCCCTGCCTGCCTCTGTATTTTCACCTTATGACTTAAATTTCTTCAAGAGAGTCAAGACACTTATCCTTCAATTTTTGACTACCGCTTCGAACCCTGTTCGGGACCGGCATCTCAGTTGGCCTTTTTTTTTTTCTATTAAATTTTATTGCCCTTGGCGGATGTCTCTCCTACATAAAAATAATAAAAAAGTGTCTTGAAGTGTCAACTAATGCGTGTTACAAGCTCACCTACTGGAGATGAGTTACTCTAGTAGTTTTCCGATCTTCCTTTGTGTTCCTCTGTGCCTGCTATGTCAGGGACGCTGATTCACCTTGGACAGCTTGGTTAGTTAAGTAAGGTTACGTTAGTTAGGTAAGGTTGTGTTAGTTAGGTTACGTTAGGTTAGCTGATAAGAAGGTGGCGGTTGTTCACAAGGCGAGACTTCCCGCACCAATAACGAAGCAAAACTGCTTGCACATGCGTAAAATGTGTGGGGACTTTATTTACCGTGTACGTAGCGGGCATTAAGTGATCATTTTTTTTATGTACAGTCAACGCAGTCAAAGCCTTACAGGAAACGGCAAATGATAGATTAAATTCTTGTATGTGTCAGTGAAGAAAATGTACAGATGACACAGCAGTGGCTGTTAAGTGCTACTTTTTAAACATACATGGCATCTTATATATATATATATATATATATATATATATATATATATATATATATATATATATATATATATATATATATATATATATATATATATATATATATATATATATATATATATATATATATATATATATATATATATATATATATATATATATATATATATATATATATATATATATATATATATATATATATATATATATATATATATATATATATATATATATAAGATTCTTCTAGTACTTCTGTAGAGGTGACCAAAGAAACATGGTAGTAATGCTGCTGCGTTATATTAATAAAATAAACTGTACAGTATAAATTTTTTTATATTTTTTTTTCCAGGAAGAGGCAGTAGACACCTGCCGAAACGATCATTACTCCCAGTGAGGTCTAAAGCACTGTTCAGGGGGTGCTGTGAACTTATCATTAAACCCAGCTGTGACGTCACTGAACGTTTCCCTTTGTGTCTCACAACACAAGGGGGCAGTCACAGCCTGCCCTCTAAAGACAACTCTCTTCCTCCACACAAAACTACAAGCACCTAATAACACACACACCCTTCACTCAAAAATTTTAAAATCATGGCGACTCCTACACCAGCCTCGGAGTCCCCATCTGGGGAGGGGACCATAAATGTCCCCAGGTCGAACTGCCTTTCCGTCGACGACCCTAAGTGTCTTGACACCCCCCTCAACTTTTTCTTCATTAACTTCTGCAACATTCGCGGTCTAAGATCTAATTTTCAATCTGTAGAACACCACCTCTCCTCTTCTAAACCTCATCTTCTTTTCCTCACTGAAACTCAGGTGTCTGAGGCAACTGACAGTAGCCCCCTTTCTGTTTCCTCCTACTTTCTCTATCCTCATTTTCGATCCAAAGCTGGATGCTGCGTGTATGTGCGCAATGACTTAACCTGCTCTCGTGCCCACTCTCTTGAATCTTCCGAGTTTTCCACCATCTGGCTACGACTACAGAGTCATTCTCATACTAAATTTATCTGTGCTGTATACCTCTCTCCTAACTCCTCTGACTATAAGAAATTCTTTGACTACTTAACTTCCAAAGTGGGGCACATTCTGACCCTCTTCCCTTTTGCAGAGATCTCCATTCTTGGAGACTTCAATGTTCACCACCAGCTTTGGCTTTCCTCTCCCTTCACTGACCATCCTGGTGAACTAGCCTACAACTTTGCTATCCTCCATGACCTAGAGCAATTGGTGCAACACCCTACTCGTATTCCTGACCGTCTTGGAGATACGCCCAACATTCTTGACCTTTTCCTGACCTCTAATCCTTCTGCTTATGCTGTCGCTCTTTCTTCTCCGTTGGGCTCCTCCGATCACAATCTCATATCTTTATCTTGTCCTATCACTCCAATCCCTCCTCAGGATCCCCCTAAGCGAAGGTGCCTCTGGCGTTTTGCCTCTGCTAATTGGGGGGACCTGAGGAGGTATTTTGCTGATTTTCCTTGGAATGACTACTGCTTCCGTGTCAGAGACCCGTCTTTGTGTGCTGAGCGCATAACAGAGGTGATAGTGTCTGGCATGGAGGCGTACATTCCTCACTCTTTTTCTCGTCCTAAACCTTCTAAACCTTGGTTTAACACAGCTTGTTCTCATGCTATACATGATAGAGAGGTGGCCCACAAAAGGTACTTAAGCCTTCCATCACCAGAATCTCATGCACTTTATATTTCTGCCCGGAACCATGCCAAGTCTGTTCTCCAACTAGCCAAAAACTTCTTCATTAACAGAAAATGTCAAAACCTTTCAAGATCTAACTACCCTCGTGATTTCTGGCATCTAGCCAAAAATATCTCCAATAACTTTGCTTCTTCTTCTTTCCCTCCTCTACTTCAACCAGATGGCACCACTGCTATCACATCTACTTCTAAAGCTGAACTCTTTGCTCAAACCTTTGCTAAAAACTCTACCTTGGATGATTCTGGGCTTGTTCCTCCCTCTCCTCCACCCTCTGACTACTTCATGCCACGTATTAAAATTTTTCGCAATGATGTTTTCCATGCCCTCGCTGGCCTAAACCTTCGGAAGGCTTATGGACCTGATGGGGTCCCTCCTATTGTTCTCCGAAACTGTGCCTCCGTGCTTGCACCTTGCCTAGTCAAACTCTTTCATCTCTGTCTGTCAACATCTACCTTTCCTTCTTGCTGGAAGTTTGCCTACATTCAACCTGTTCCTAAAAAGGGTGACCGCTCTAATCCCTCAAACTACCGTCCTATTGCTTTAATTTCCTGCTTATCTAAAGTTTTTTAATCTATCCTCAACAGGAAGATTCTTAAACATCTATCACTTCACAACCTTCTATCTGATCGCCAGTATGGGTTCCGTCAAGGCCGCTCTACTGGTGATCTTCTGGGTTTCCTTATTGAGTCTTGGTCATCCTCTTTTAGAGACTTTGGTGAAACTTTTGCTGTTGCCTTGGACATCTCAAAAGCCTTTGATAGAGTCTGGCACAAAGCTTTGATTTCCAAACTACCCTCCTGCGGTTTCTATCCTTCTCTCTGTAACTTCATCTCAAGTTTCCTTTCTGACCGTTCTATTGCTGCTGTGGTAGACGGTCACTGTTCTCCTAAATCTATTAACAGTGGTGTCCTTCAGGGTTCTGTCCTGTCACCCACTCTCTTCTTATTATTCATTAATGATCTAAACCAAACTTCTTGTCCTATCCACTCCTACGCTGATGATACCACCCTGCACTTTTCCACGTCTTTTCATAGACGTCCAACCCTTCAGGAGGTAAACATATCACGCAGGGAAGCCACAGAACGCCTGACTTCTGATCTTTCTAAAATTTCTGATTGGGGCAGAGCAAACTCAAGAGGCAGAGCAAAAACTCAATTCCTCCATCTATCAACTCGACACAACCTTCCAGACAACTATCCCCTCTTCTTCAATGACACTCAACTGTCCCCCTCTTCTACACTGAACATCCTCAGTCTGTCCTTTACTTATAATCTGAACTGGAAACTTCACATCTCATCTCTAGCTAAAACAGCTTCTATGAAGTTAGGTGTTCTGAGACGTCTCCGTCAGTTTTTCTCACCCCCCCGCTGCTAACTCTGTACAAGGGCCTTATCCGTCCATGTATGGAGTATGCTTCACATGTCTAGGGAGGTTCCACTCATACTGATCTTCTAGACAGGGTAGAATCAAAAGCTTTTCGTTTCATCAACTCCTTTCCTCTAACTGACTGTCTTCAGCCCCTCTCTCACCGCCGCAATGTTGCATATCTAGCTGTCTTCTACCGCTATTTTCATGCCAACTGCTCTTCTGATCCTGCTAACTGCATGCCTCCCCTCCTTCCGCGGCCTCGCTGCACAAGACTTTCTTCTTTCTCTCACGCCTATTCTGTCCACCTCTCTAACGCAAGAGTTAACCAGTATTCTCAATCATTCATCCCTTTCTCTAGTAAACTCTGGAACTCCCTGCCTGCTTCTGTATTTCCACCTTCCTATGACTTGAATTCCTTCAAGAGGGAGGTTTCAAGACACTTATCCACCAATTTTTGACCACTGCCTTGACCCTTTTACGGGACTGGCATTTCAGTGGGCATTTTTTTTATTAGATTTTTGTTGCCCTTGGCCAGTATCCTTCCTACATAAAAAAAAAAAAATAAATAAATAAAATAATGAAGTGCCAGCAGGTCTCACGTCCACCTCCAAGGCCTGGGTGGACGCGACTACTTGTGATGCTGGGGTGGTTGCTGAGCCTGCCAGCTCAGGTCACGGCCGAAGCTGGCGTCTGGAGGCTGACCTCATTCCCACGTGGTGATAGATGGGCGGCCAGGGCTTGGCGTCATATCGCAAAGGGAGAAAGTGCGCCATGGAATGTGGGGACGGGAGAAGCATCCCGCCACATTGTTCGGCCACCCTTCTGCTGCGCCCTCGCAGCGAACAAAGCATATGGGTTGACGCAGACACATTGAAGCACATGATCTGCATCGAAAATACGCTCCTATCTGTGTAAGACACGTGATGTATACACTTCAGCCAGTCGCAAGGTTCACAGAACAAAGACATCAGAAAAGTGAATACGCACTGTAGAATCACAAAACTCACATAGCAAAGACGTCAGAAAAGAGAGCACGGTGGCCAAACACAAAACTCACACTTGCTGTAACGTCAGCACAGCGAATCACATCCCAAGAAAAACTAGGACAACACTAGAGGCCATAAAACAAAAGAATAAGGCGCTTCTATGCCATATGAATTGCAAAATAAAAATGCACAGCATAACACTGCACTGATAATGCACATGATGGCGATAAAATCTTCAAGTGTGGTGGATCACGGCACATTATGCACTGGGAGCCACGAGCAGGAAAGACCACACAGACAGGAAACACTGTAGCTGCCCGGAGGTAGCTAAAGGATTTTAGACCCACACGGTGACGCGAATCGTTTATTGCATTCGGTCAAACCTGAAGACATACATAATAAATATAAGACGTGCGTAGCACTACTAACCATTACACACTGTATCAACATAATGCATCACTAATCATGGATTATGCTAATTAGAGCAATCGACCCCTCGTAATACAGATGTGGAACTCACGTGTTTGGGGTCTTAAGGAGGCCTGTCACCAAGCAACACCTGCGTCTGTATTGTAGTAGTCCGATCTTTCCTGGAGTACTCACACCCTAACTCGGTGGCGGTACAAAGGAATCTCCCCTTCTGGCGATTACACTCCCCTCATTTACTTAACTTTCATAGCACCGGAACTTAAGACACTACTAACTTATTACACTAGTTCACACCAACTCTCATAACACAGAACATGCTATTTAGCATACATTTGTTTGTTCTTCCATCATTACTTCCATAACACTCCCCTTGTCGGGTTATGCCCGAAACTTTACTTAGACTCCAGCTACACCTTCGAGTAAGCAGAGTTTCGTAACGGGTCGGACCACAACCGAATCCTTCATCTTCACTTTAGCCTTCCTCACTAAACCATCAGCACTTGGTATCGTCTCAAGGATTCTGCCGAGCATCCACTGATTTCGTGGGAAAGGGCGTCCCGATATGATGACTACATCTCAAACGCTGAGATTGTGGCGCTTCTAAATAAGCCTTTGTCCTCCGTAGCGTTGACATGTATTCATTCACCCATCGTTTCCAGAACTGGTTTGTTAAGAACTGAGCATGCTTCCACCGCTTTATGTAAGTCTCTAATTGAGACGTCGTTGTCAATAGTCGCAGTTTCAGCATTCATCCTCAGCAAGTGAAGAGGTGTGAGTGCCTCTAGGTCTCGTGGGTCGTCCGAAGCCGGTGTTAAAGGACGCCCATTGACAATTTCTTCTACGGCACAGAAGAACGTAGCGAGTCGTTTATCGTCTAATGTCTTTGTATCTACTACAGCCAGAAGAACCTTCTTAACCGTGCGGATCTGCTGTTCCCACACCCCACCCATGTGAGAGGCTGCGGGAAGGTTGAAATCCCAGTGAATTTGCCGCTGCAGGAGCTCATCTCGTACTCTGCTATTCTGGTTTCATTTTCGCTTAGCCTCTTGGATCTCTCTGTGCGCCCCGACCATATTTGTTCCATTGTCAGACCTTATCCGCCTTGGCAGTCCCCTGCGCGAGGCGAACCTAACCAGGACGTTGATGAATGAGTCTGCTTCTAATTAACTTAGTTTCCTTAGGGTTTTCCATGCCTCATATTAGTCTCTCACCGCTAGCCTCACAGGACCTTGTGAGGCGACATAGCTGGCGATTACACTTCCATCATTTACTTAACCTTCATAGCACCGGAACTTAAGACACTACTGTAGTGCCGGGAAATAGTATTAAGCTAATATAAGTAATATTAGGTTAATATAAGTAGAATTAAGTTAGTATAAGAATTATTGGTAAGATTTAGTCGTTATTATATAATGCATACATCCCTGAGACATACAGACAGACAGACAACATGTTGGCGCCCGAGGGAAATGGGTGATCGATTTTCTTCATGAATAAAGGCATTATTTTCATACAAGGTTGTGGCATACAAGATTGTAGCTAGAATTTTTCACCTTGTTACTCAGAATAACAAATACACCAGGTCATGATATGAGTAAAGTAATGTAAACGTTTATTATACGGTTGAAACAAATCATTTGCGAATTACCTTGAAGAAGAATCTGAAAACTACGGAGGTTCATAGCGTGGGGACGCCGGCCTGATTTCCCGCTCAGAGATCTTGGCTTGCTTACACTAAAGGTATGTCGCTCTAAGTTTGAAGTAATTACTATTCATGTTTGTAAATATATTTTCTTATCAATACATCACTCAGAGAGATCTTGGCTTGCTTACACTACAGGGAAGCCAGTGGAAGTAAAGGAAAAGTCTGTCTGTGTGTCCCTCATGTATGTGTTTGGTTAAGTATACTTAATCGTGTGAGAACGGAGTGTTTACTTCACGGATTATTAAGTTTGTACAGTATTTCTCGTTATCATACGGGGACGTAACCACCTGGTTCGGTCCTCGGAATACTGATTAGGCTGTATTATACCAGGGTTATAGGAAAATGTAATAAGGAGATTGTTTATTCTTATGTAAACACCAGTGAATTATTTTTCGAGTCACGTGCGTGAATAATACCACCCTCGCCAGTTGAATGAGACTGTACACTCATGTAATACCCAAACATTAGTGCCCATTACTATTATTGGTGAGTACTGAGTAGAACAGAACGTCTCACTGAATTAATAAGACAACAACAATGGAATCACCTGACTCGGGAGCAAAAGGCAGAATTGAAATCAGCCATCCTAGACAACCATGAATTATATATCCTAGACAAAAGTGAATTACGTTTAATGAAAGGACCTCCAGCAAAAATTAACGTAGCTGATCCACAACCTAGCCGTGGTCCTAGGTATCGTTAGCCTGAGGAGGCAAAAAGCTTAATAGCGGAAATGCTACAGGACATGGAGGACAGACAAATCATAGAAAAGTCAATAGCTTGGCTTTCGCCCATAGTTTTGGTCAATAAACCGGACGGGAGTAAAAAAATGTGTCTAGATTATCGTCATGTGAATAAACATCTCGCCACAGATATTTATCCTTTACCAAGGTTAGAGGAACTAGTAGACCAAGCAGCTGATCATAATTTCTATGCAACCCTTGACATGGGTGAAGCCTATTTTCAAATCCTCCTGGATGAGAATAGCAGAGACCTTACAGCCTTTAGTGATGGAGTAACCTTATATAGATTCAGGAGACTTCCTTTTGGACTCGGTTGTTCCCCAGCCATCTTTACACGTCACATGGCTGCTCTTCTATCTCCCTTGTTAAAGGAAGGTTGGATTAAGAATTACTTGGACGACCTCATAATTTGGGCCACCGATCTTTCTTCACTTACTCAAAGACTGAGAAAGACCTTCACTTTACTTTAGGAAAATGGTGTTAAACTAAATCTGAGTAAATGTGAAATAGCTAAAAACGAAGTTTCTTTCCTTGGCTATAGAATATCTAAAGAGGGCAGTCAACCAGACCCAAAGAATGTAAAAGCAGTTCTTGAAATTAAACCACCCACTAAAGTAAAAGAAGTCAGGAGATTCTTGGGTATGACAGGGTTTTACAGAAAACATATCCCTAACTATGCAAAGATTGCCACACCTCTAACTAATCTTACCAGAAAACCCAAACTTTTAAATGGACTGAACAATGTCAAACTGCTTTTGAATCACTGAAAGAATATCTCTCTAAGGCCCCTGTTCTTGTGAGAGCCCAACCTCACCAACCATTCATTGACACAACTGATGCTAGCAATACTCACATAGGAGGTGTCCTAAGTCAAACTCAAAATGATGGCGAGGCTAAACCACTTGGTTATTTCTCTAAGAAATTAAACTCAATTGAAAGCAGGTATTCCGCAACAGATAAAGAAGCTCTAGCGGTAGTATTAGCTTGCCCGCCACTTCCATCATTACTTATGGGGTACTAAATTTACCATCCTAACTGATCATCAACCCCTCTCTAGTATATTCAGCTAAAATGAATCGCTGGATCATGGAAATGAGAGAATACTACTATGAAATAAAGTATGTTCAGGGAAAGTACAATTATGTGGCAGATCAACTCTCACGACCAGTCAGGATAGTCCAACGTTGTCCAACCACCACTATCCTAGGTCTCACTTCAGAAAAAATTAAATGCCACAGAGAAGAAGTCAAGTGGAGAGAAATTATTGAGTATTTAGAAGGAGGTTCAATCCCAACAAAGAAATATCACAAAACTATCTTGGAACAATTCACTCTAAAAGATGAGATTCTATACTATGTTAAGGAAGCAACTGATGGCAGTATACAATATACACTGGTAGTTCCTCATAGTCTAAAACATCACAAGCACATGAAAGGTCTGGTCGTTTCGGACAAAGAAAACCATAAAGAAGACTGAAGAATTGTTCTACTGGTGCAGTCTGAAGGTTGATGTTTCTAACTATGTAAAACAATGTGTAACTTGTCAGAGATTCAAAGGACAAACAGGATTATGACAACCTTTCCAAGAATTACCTTCAGTAGGAAAACCCCTAGAGAGAGTAGGAATTGACCTGACTGACATGATCGCAGGAAGTCAAGGTTACAGATATGTTCTTATTGTTGTAGATCATTTCAGTAGGTATGTGAAATTTTATTCATTAAAAATCAAACACACAAAGGGTCACTGAGGCACTAGCACAGCACGTAACAGACTTTGGAGCCCCACACAGCATCATCCTTGACAACGGAGGCGAGTTCACATCCCAGGCCTTCCAGCAATTTTGTCAGCAACACCTCATCACGCTCTACTACACGACACCTTATCATCCCCAAGGGAACGAGATCACTGAAAGACTCCATCGCACCCTCAAGACCATCTTGGCCACACTATGCCAAGGTCATCCTCTTCGGTGGCCCAGGTTACTGCAAACGTGCCAAGCCTCGATGAACGCTGCTGTTCATACCAGTACTGCTCAGCAACCCTACTTTGCGTTATTTTCGAGACCTACCCACAAGAGTAGTGGGTACTAGATTACCCACTATAACTGGTGAAGAGGACGATATTGACATCGCTCGCCGTGTTATTAAGCAAACACAGGAGAAAATGACCTGAAAATATCGAAGAGTTGCCAATCGAAAGCGCAAAGAACAAAAGGTAAACCCAGGTGTATTAGTATGGATAAAACGAGAAGTAAATGAGTCGGGAGTGTGTAAGAAACTATGTGTGAAGTGGAACGGTCCATACCAAGTAGTGGAAGTATTGAGAGATGGTGGAGGTTATGTAGTGAGAGACCCATTTACGGGACAAATGTTACAAAGAGCGGCTGAGAAAGTGAAACCGTTCGGTGGAAGTGAAGAATATGTGGTGGAACCCGAAGACAGTGTTTCAAGCTGACTTAGAAACGGAAGTGCTACCTCCACGGGTTCGTAACCGTCGAAGACGCTATATAGAAGAGTGTTAGAGTAGTGAAGGTTGTGGAATGAATAGAAGTTTGTAAAATGTATAATATCTACCTTAACATTATCACGCCCTGACCTAGATAATAGTAACAAAACCAGTCTCAGAGATAAGGTAAATGAGGGAGGAGAGAGGTTGTTACCATTTTACTTCGCAGACTTTTACTGTAACTAACAGTCAACACGGGTCACACTGTAGTAGTCTACTTCAGGATGTGGTAAGTTCTCGTAAATTACTTTAGTAATCCCTGACCACAATGAATGGTTGTGTGCATGAGAGCGTGGATGATGTGTGAAAGGAGTTGGGTTACTGGAAGTGCCGAATCTTGCCATAGAGAGCAGCAGAAGTCTTGAGACTAAGGCTTCATACTGACGGTGCACCAAGAGGCTGGGATGGTTAACTTCCTCAGAGTTAAGGGAATTTGGGGTCATGTCTCCAAGGGACATTGTGGAGTTATGGTTATATGACGCCATTGTCGACTATATTGTTGTAACATAGGAGAAAAGAATGCTGAATGTATTGTTTCCCAGAGCCATTGGTGAAATTCGAAATCTGGCCAGCGGTTTGTTGATAAAAAGTAGGGGATTATTGTTACTTGGAAAAGGAAAATGTCCTTAAATGAAGAAAGAGTTGGATTCAGGAGTGGGTGAAAAATTCTATTTGGGAAGGAAAATCTCGTGTAGTGTAGTGAGACTACTCGTGATGCTGGGGTGGTTGCTGAGCCTTTCGGCTCAGGTAACGGCCGGGGCTGGCATCTGGAGACAAAGGGAGGCTGACCTCACTCCCAAGTGGTGATAGGTGGGCGGCCATACCTTGCCTTCAGGTATACTCATGTAATACCCAAATACTAATGCCCATCATTATTATTGGTGAATGTGTGAGGTGTGTCAAGTGATTAGTTCGGCCAGTATTAACGCTACTGTAATGAAAATCTTCAACACTTCTAAAAGGATACTTTATGCTACATGATATAATATGAACGATGTGTGAATTAGTATTAACGCTACCACAAGTGAAGGAAAATAAAGTCCATAAATCAGCGAGTGTAGATATTTCCTCACCAACTAGCTAGAGAAAAAAAAAATAATAATAATAACCTAGCTTAGCGAGTGGCACAAGGGGAGGGGTACTACACTACTAACTTGTTACACTAGTTCACACCAACTCTCATAACACAGAACATGTTATTTAGCATACATTTGTTTTTTCTTCCATCATTACTTCTAAAAGACTTCCATAATAACCGCCAGCATCACTGTTGGCGGTAACAAACGCCAAAACTTGCAGATGTGAAAACTGATGGCATGAGATCCAAAGTCTTAGAACGATGGGATCAGCAGCAAAGCAGTCGAGTTGCGTGGGTAACGGCTTAAAAAGTCCAGACTTGAAACAAAGACAGCGTCGGTGACGGCTTGAAGTCGTACGGGCTCAAGCTGGCAGGACAGGCTTTGCATAAATAGCTTGAAAGAGCCCCTGAAAGCAGCCTGAAGAAGGCATTGTAGACGTGTAGTTGCAAAGTAGTTGGCGTCGGTGACAGCTTAGCAGAAATGCGTTGTTGACGGCTTAGCAGGTAACCCGGAGGCGATGAAAGTAGCTGGAGTAGCTGGCGATGAGCAGGCAGGACATGTGGGCCAGGTGGACTGGTAGCGTCGACTCCATCCCACCGCTGCCACCATTTTTATGTACTAAGAATTATATGTAAGATTCTTCTAGTATTCCTGTAGAGGTGATCAAAGAAACACGATGGTAATGCTGCTGCGTTATGTTGATAAAATAAACTGTACAGTATAAATAATGAAGTAAAGTACCAGCGGTTCGCACGTCCACCTCCGAGGCCTGGGTGGATGCGACTACTCGTGTTGCTGGGGTGATTGCTGAGCCTGCTGGCTCAGGTAATGGCCGGGGCTGGCATCTGGAGACAGAGGGAGGTTGACCTCACTCCCCAAGTGGTGATAGGTAGGCGGCCATGCCTTGCCTTTAGATCCCAGGGGAAAGAGTGCGCCATGGAATGTGGGGGCAGGCGAAGCATCCCATCACAATCCCACTGCAACTGTCACCATTTCAACACTCAGCTAACAGTTGACGTTTTCACAGTTTTCACACCTAAATGACAGGCCTCATCAGTCAATTTTCTGCCGAAGTGCATCTCTTTGCTAAAGTGAAAATGCATTTCACATCTGGTAACAATGAATATTCAGACATAATATTCATATGATGATATTCATGACACGATATTCATTCTATGATGGGAATTCCCTGGCTGCAGCAGCAGAATACAGACACAGGTACCCAGACAGGAGACACCCAGATAGCAGAGTATTCTACAAAGTTTGTCAGCAACCAATTAGCAAAATCAGAAGAGCTATTAGGATGAAAGAAGAGTTTAAAAGATAGCCAGGGATGCAGCATTATGGCGAAGAGAGGAAAGCTGAAGACTGTTAATGGAGAGGAGGATGCAAGGAAATGATTTTGACTTTACCCTGTTCAAGAGACCAGTATGATTGGAATCCACAATACTTCGTATTGTGGTCTCTGTGCAGAGTAGCAGTTCTGAATAGAGAATTGAAAAACTAGGAGACACGACTAAGAACTCATAACTTCATGGAAGCTGTTTTAGCGAAAAACGAGACGTGATGTTTCCAGTTTAGATTATAGTAACGACAGACCGAGGATGTTCATTGTAGAAGAGAAAGACAGTTGAGTGTCAATGAAGAAGAGAGGAGGGAAGGGGAAGGTTTCTTTAGTTGATAGGCGGAAGAATTGAGTTTCTGAGTCATTAAACAACACTAGGTTTGCTCTTCTCCAGTTTTACAAAGATGAGAAGTCAGGTGTTCTGTGGTTTCCCTATGTGAGTTAATTCCTGAAGGATTGGACGTTTAAGGGAAAAAAAAAAATGTGGAAAAGTACAAAGTGGTATCATCAGCGTAGGAGTGCATAGGACAATGAGTTTGTTTTAGATCATTTTTAATAACAGAATTAGAATGAATGACAAAACAGAAGTCTGAGGAATACCACTGTTTATAGATTTAGAAAAAAAAAAACAATGATCGTCCTTCAAAGCAGCAACAAAATGATCAGAAGGAAAACTTGAAGTTACAGAGAGAAGTAAAAAAGCTGTATGAGTGTAGTTTTGAAATAAATGCTTTGTGCCACACTCCATCAAAATTCAAAATTAGAATGGCTACCCAAATACCAGCCTTGGATTCTCTGTCTGGTGAGGAGAACCAGAAATGTCCCCAGGTCTGACAGCTCTTCAGGTGTCTTGATATTCCCCTCAAGTTTTTCTTCATCAAATTCAGCAGCATTCGCCGCCTTACATTTACTTTTCAGTCTGTGGATCATCCTATCTCCATTACTAAATTTCATCTTCTTTTCTTTACCGAAACACAAGCGTCTGAGACAAGTGTGAGTAACCCATTCCCTGTTCCCTCCCACTTTCACTGTCCTCCATTTCAGTCCTAAGTTGGGTGTTGGGTCAATGTGTGTAACAAACTAACTTGCTCTCGTGCCAACGCTCTTGAATCTAGCCTCTACTTACTTCAGAGTCACTCTCAAACTAAACTCATTTCTGATGCATACCTCTTATCTAATTCCTCTAACTGTATATAATTCTTTGACTACTTAACTTCCAAAGTGGAACACATCCTGACTCTCTTCCCTTTGACGGAGATCTCCGTCCTTGGAGACTTCAATGTTCACCAGCAGCTTTGGTTTTCCTCTCCCTTCACTGACCAGCCTGGTGAACTAGCCTTTCGCTTTGTTATCCTACACGAGCTAGTGTAATGTAATGTAGTCTAGCATAGTGTAAAACCGTTCACTATCGTTTTGCCTCTGCTAATTGCAGGGATTTGAGGAGCTCTCTCTCTCTCTCTCTCTCTCTCTCTCTCTCTCTCTCTCTCTCTCTCTCTCTCTCTCTCTCTCACAGAGAGAGAGAGAGAGAGAGAGAGAGAGAGAGAGAGAGAGAGAGAGAGAGAGAGAGAGAGAGAGAGAGAGAGAGAGAGAGGGCAGTCACAGCCTAGAGGGCAGTCACAGCTTGCCCTCTAAAAACAACTCTCTTCCTCCACACAAAACTACAAGCACCTAATAACACAACACACCCTTCACTCAAAAATTTCAAAATTATAATGGCCACTCCTACACCAGCCTCGGAGTCCCCATCTGGGGAGGGGATCATAAATGTCCCCAGGTCGGACTGCCTTTCTGTTGACGACCCTAAATGTCTTGACACCCCCCTCAACTTCTTCATTAACTTCTGCAACATTCGCGGTCTAAGATCTAACTTTCAGTCTGTAGAATACCACCTCTCTTCTAAACCTCATCTTCTTTTCTTAACTGAAACTCAGGTGTCTAAAGCAACTGACAGTACCCCCTATTCTGTTCCCTCCTACTTTCTCTATCCTCATTTTCGATCCAAAGCTGGATGTTGAGTTTATGTGCGCAATGACTTAACCTGCTCTCGTGTCCACGCTCTTGAATCTTCCGAGTTTTCCACCATCTAGCTACGACTACAGTCACTTCAAACTAAATTTATCTGTACTGCATACCTTTCACCTAATTCCTCTGACTATAAGAAATTCTTTGACTACTTGACTTCCAAAGTGGAGCACATTCTGACCCTCTTCCTTTTTGCAGAGATCTCCATTCTTGGAGACTTCAATGTTCACCACCAGCTTTGGCTTTCCTCACTTCCCTGACCATCCTGGTGAACTAGCCTTCAACTTTGCTATCCTCCACGACCTAGAGCAGCTGGTGCAACACCCTACTTGTATTCCTGACCGTCTTGGAGATACGCCCAACATTCTTGACTTTTTTCTGACCTCCAATCCTTTTGCTTACGCTGTCACCCTTTCTTCTCCGTTGGGCTCCTCCGATCACAATCCCATATCTTTATCTTGTCCTATTGCTCCAATACCTCCTCAGGATCACCCTAAGCGAAGGTGCCTCTGGCGTTTTGCCTCTGCTAGTTGGGGGGACCTGAGGAAGTACTTTGCTGATTTTCCTTGGAATGACTACTGCTTCCATGTCAGAGACCCGTCTTTGTGTGTTGAGCGCATAACAGAGGTGATAGTGTCTGGCATGGAGGCGTACATTCCTCACTTTTTTTTTCTCGACCTAAACCTTCCAAACCTTGGTATAACACAGCTTGTTCTCGTGCTATACATGATAGAGAGGTGGCCCACAAAAGGTATTTAAGCCTTCCATCAACAGAATCTCATGCACTTTATATATCTGTCCGGAACCATGCCAAGTCTGTTCTCCAACTTGCCATAATCTCTTTCTTTAACAAAAAGTGTCAAAACCTTTCAAGATCTAACTCCCATCGTAGCTTCTGGCATCTAGCCAAAAATATCTCCAATAACTTTGCTTCTTCTTCTTTCCCACCTTTTTTTTCAACCAGATGGCACCACTGCTATCACATCTATTTCTAAAGCTGAACTCTTCGCTCAAACCTTGGCTAAAAACTCTATCTTGGACGATTCTGGGCTTGTTCCTCCCTCTCTTCCACCCTCTGACTACTTCATGCTACCTATTAAAATTCCTCGCAATGATGTTTTCCATGCCCTTGCTGGTCTAGACCCTCAGAAGGCTTATGGACCTGATGGGGTCCCTCCTATTGTTCTCCGAAACTGTGCCTCCGTGCTTGCACCTTGCCTAGTCAAACTCTTTCAGCTGGTCAGATGTCTGTCAACATCTACCTTTCCTTCTTGCTGGAAGTTTGCCTACATTCAGCCTTTTCCTAAAAAGGGTGACCGTTCTAATCCCTCAAACTACCGTCTTATTGCTTTATTTTCCTGCCTATCTAAAGTTTTTGAATCTATCCTCAACAGGAAGATTCTTAAACATATATCACTTCACAACCTTCAATCTGATCGCCAGTATGGGTTCCGTCAAGACCGTTCTACTGGTGATCTTCTGGCTTTCCTTACTGAGTCTTGGTCATCCTCTTAGAAATTTTAGTGAAACTTTTCCTGTTGCCTTGGACATATCATAAGCTTTTGATAGAGTCTTGCACAAAGCTTTGATTTCCAAACTATCCTCCTACGGCTTCTATCCTTCTCTCTGTAACTTCATCTCAAGTTTCCTTTCTGACCGTTCTATTGCTGCTGTGCTAGACGGTCACTATTCTCCCAAATCTATTAACAGTGGTGTTCCTCAGGTTTCTGTCCTGTCACCCACTCTCTTCTTATTATTCATTAATGATCTTCTAAACCAAATTTCATGTCCTATCCACTCCTACGCTGATGATACCATCCTGCACTTTTCCACATCTTTTCATAGACGTCCAACCATTCAGGAAGTAAATATTTCACGCAGGGAAGCCACAGAACGCTTGACGTCTGATCTTTCTAAAATTTCTGATTGGGGCAGAGCAAACTTGGTATTGTTCAATGCCTCAAAAACTCAATTCCTCCATCTATCAACTCGACACAACTTTCCAGACAACTATCCCCTCTTCTTCAATGACACTCAACTGTCCCCCTCTTCTACACTGAACATCCTCGGTCTGTCCTTTACTTATAATCTGAACTGGAAACTTCACATCTCATCTCTAGCTAAAACATCTTCTATGAAGTTAGGTGTTCTGAGACGTCTCCGCCAGTTTTTCTCAACCTCCAGCTGCTAACTGTACAGGGGCCTTATCCGTCCATGTATGGAGTATGCTTCACATGTCTGGGGGGGGTTCCACTCATACTGCTCTTCTAGACAGGGTGAAATCAAAAGGTTTTCGTCTCATCAACTCCTCTCCTCTAACTGACTGTCTTCAGTCTCTCTCTCATCGCCGCAATGTTGCATCTCTAGCTGTCTTCTACCGCTACTTTCATGCTAACTGCTCTTCTGATCTTGTTAACTGCATGCCTCCCCTCCTCCTGCAGCCTCACTGCACAAGACTTTCTTCTTTTTCTCATCCCTATTCT
>NC_087158.1:10305799-10308299 GCF_035594125.1 Scylla paramamosain | reverse complement strand
AGTCTTAATACGTTCTTCTTGAGTTTGTTCCGCTCATAACGCTATTTGGCAATTAGTTTCCGCCAGTCTCCTTAAATTTATATGTTTTCTATATTATTACTAATTGTACTCGTAGGACTTCCATCTTGGTCCCGGACTTCAATGACATGATCTATATCACCTTTATTGAATCCCCAAACCTCTTGAAATACCTCTATCATAACATCATAATTATCATCATAACAACCCTTCCAACCCCAACGAATGCAATATGTATATATATATATATATATATATATATATATATATATATATATATATATATATATATATATATATATATATATATATATATATATATATATATATATATATATTATATTATATTTTTAATTGTACTAAGTTTAATTTTTCATTCCTTGCAACCTCTTGTTCTTTTTTCTACCACTTTCCATTTTTCTGACCACTCACATGTTCTACCAACGTCCATCTTTAATACGCTTCTGTCTTGTTCTGCCTAAATCAATCATCGTACTTTAGTGTTTTCTGTAAATATCGTGATGTTGCTTATTCTAAAATTAAGACAACCAATGTATGTAGATTACGAAAAGTAATGATAATAAAATATACGCCTGGGGAATCCCGCCAACAACGTTTACAAATTTTGATTTATTTTCGTTTATGTGTAAACTTTGTTCCCTACAGGTAAGCCGTCCTTTAATTCAGTGAAACATTGTTCAATAATCTTGGATAGAAAAAATTTATTCTATCTTATTGAAAAAAATAAATAAATAAATAGATAAACACACACACACACACACACACATATATATAATATATATATATATATATATATATATATATATATATATATATATATATATATATATATATATATATATATATATATATACATCAGACATGATTTTATTCTTTGTAAAACTATTCAGTAATTAACTCATCACTATGCTGCCGCAATTCTTAAGCTAAAATAAACTTCAGCATATTATCTTTTATGTTAGCCTAAAAACAATTTATTTTATTGAACACACATTAGCCTGCTAAAAAAAAAAAGAAAAAAATAGACTCTATATGACCACATCTTTTCACTTTTTTACAAAATTTCGTCACGTCCAAACACACACACACACACACACGTATATACTGTAATATAAGATTTACTCATCATTTAAGATATAATCTTGAAACAAGATTTCATAAGTAAATTCAGTGGCAACCAAAACAAGATCTCTTTCCTCAACACTGCGAAATATATGGTGTGTTAGCCTAATTATTGCAAAGGCCGCTGTCCTTGATTTAATCGTTAGATTAATAACAGAACAAAATAAAAGCCATAGAGAGTGGCAGATATCTCAGGCACATAGCGAAAACCTTTGCGCAAAGCTTAAGTAAATCTGAACATTAGTGCCAATCAATGAAGAATATCCGGGCAAGTTTTTATTCAAATACACATGATAGTTAACTTTCTTGTCTAGCAACTTCCCGCGTTGCAAGAAAGGTCAAATAAAAAATTGAATCAAGGCTTCAACACTTTCTTTCGTCTAACACTATATATACTCAGTACAAACACTAATTCTGCATCACAAGCTGAGTCGCATCTGAAAATGAGGCTGGTAAGATAACATATACATTTATTTACATTGTGTGTGTGTGTGTGTGTGTGTGTGTGTGTGTGTGTGTGTGTAAGAGAGAGAGAGAGAGAGAGAGAGAGAGAGAGAGAGAGAGAGAGAGAGAGAGAGAGAGAGAGAGAGAGAGAGAGAGAGAAAGAGAGAGAGAATATTTTCGTTCATTCCCATCTTGTCCTATCCTCAGATTTCGTTCCTCTTTGTTCTGGTGGCGGTGGTGGCCGTGCTGGCCAGCCCAACCCCCGTTGCCGATCCCCAGCGCGGTATCCATGGAATATTAGGAGGACATAACTTTCACCACGGTTCACGTGGTTTCTTAAATCAACATCACCGTCATGGTTCAGGTGGTTTTTTCAATCAAGGTTTCCAAGGTCATCCAAGCTTCTCCCCGCTTCCACCATGGAACATTTGGAACGCAAGGAGGACTTTCTTCATTTGGTGGTCAACAGTTTGGGCATCACCACCATTTCTAATCCTCGCCATTTGGAAGCACATTCTAAGGTCACTGAAGTACTTTTGAGAGGATGAGAAGCTCGATCCTCCCTCTCCTTTTCCTTGGGTGAATTTTTAATCTGCTTTATATCACGCCCTCGCTGCACTTCATCACAGATATTTAATTTCGTGAACTGATATATCTCCAAATCATAAATGAAAACTGTAATAAAGTATCTTCCACACTTATAATTCTGTTGATTTTCCTTCTGGCTCTTCATAAATTACCAATTTCAAAGCATTGGTAATGCAGTGGAAAATCTCCTTGGGATAACAATTTATATTAAATATCTCAAAGCGCGACTGTTTCTTATGACTTTCTTAAGCTCAAACCACAACTCTTTTAAGATAGAACGGAAACACATTCCTAGATCTTTATTCGT
>NC_087158.1:10293299-10295799 GCF_035594125.1 Scylla paramamosain | reverse complement strand
TGATATATTCCTAAATTCCTTGTTTAAAGTAAAAAAAAAAAAAATAGGCCCAGAAGTGTCCATCTGTGTCATTATTTTTATCTCTACTCGTTGAAAATAGCCAGTATCAGCAGCTATGTATTCCAAACCATTTTTGAAGAACAAGTCCATGTCAGTCAGTTTTATGACTTCATTTAGGACTGATGTTGAGTGCAATTATTGTGGCTATGTAAATGGTTTTGCATTCAATTTCTGACAGACACCACGAGCTTTGTCCTATGAAGGCATATCAGCTTGAAAAGAACACCAATAAAAGCATATAATAATTAAAGTCATCGCAGATGCCATTGTATGATAGGCATACGCAATGCGCAATTCCATGCTTACCCCCAGGTTATTCATGAATCACTTTGATCCTCTTTGCTCTTATTATAAAACTTATAACTTCACTTATCTTCTTCCTACTATGTCATAGGTTTTTGATGATAATGCTGAAACGTTTACAGACATTGTGAAAATTAGCTTTCTTCTTTATCCATCAAACTATTAGGACATGCATGACTGCTTCCTCACGCAAATATATCTTCAAATACACATTGGTTGTTACTCATGAATTTTTATAACTTTTTCTGCCTAATGCATATCCTATAACAACCCAACCAATTAAAAAAAAAAATAATAATAATAAAATAATAAATCGAATCTCTTCATGTGTCTTACACACAGGAAAAAAATATTAAGGAAAAATTATTTAAGACAAATGTAGAAGAGAAAAGCAGACAAACATGTATATAAGGAAACAAAAAAAATATATTAATAAAGCAACTATAATAGTATCCAATGATTTTTTTTCTAATAGTTAATTACAAAAAAAAAAAAAATCACGATTCAAGGTATGTCAGGTATGAAAACCTAAAAATAACTTTTATTTAACTTACGGGAAGCTGAGGGAATGGAATGACAATCGCTCAGCTAAACAAAGAGCTGACATTTTTAGAAATTAAACAAAATTTACATTATATTCGAGAACAGGTGAAGGCAAAAAAGACTATATTCAGATGTAATATATATCCCACGGTAAATGTAGCTACACTATAAAAGTGAATATTTTGTGTTTCATCAGTAACTGGAAGCGTGCCACTGAGAAATACAATAAACGATTGAAAAGTTAAAACCTATGAAAATGCATTATGAGATGAGATATCTGCAGCCCAATCTGTGACATGGCCAAATATATGGAGTTGTGGCCTACCAAATGCTAAAGTCGTTTTCCTGAATTCAATCGTTAGGTGAATAACAGAACAAAATTAAATTCATAGAGAGAGGCAACGATATCTCAGGCACATGGTAGAAAATTTTACATAAAAAGTAAAGAAAATAAGAACATTAGTACCATCACTTGAACATGATGCAATGTTTTTTTTTTTTTTGAGATACACAAGATGGTTAACTTTCTTGTCTAGTAACTTCCTGCGTTGCAAAGAATGTCAAATAAAAAAATAATAATAATTCAAGGTTCCAACACTTTCTTTCGTCTAACACTATATATACACAGCCCTGCAATAATTCTACATTACAATCAGACTGAGTCGCACCTAATAATGAAGCTGGTAAGATAACATGTACATTTATTTACGTATGTTTCTGTGTGTGTGTGTGTGTGTGTGTGTGTGTGTGTGTGTGTGTGTGTGTGTGTAGAAGATAGATAGATAGATTGAGAGAGAGAGAGAGAGAGAGAGAGAGAGAGAGAGAGAGAGAGAGAGAGAGAGAGAGAGAGAGAGAGAGAGAGAGAGAGAGAGAGAGAGAGAGAGAGAGAGAGAGAGAGAGAGAGAGAGAGAGAGAGAGAGAGAGAGAATAATTTCGTTCACTCCCATCTTGTCCTATCCTCAGATTTCGTTCCTCTTTGTTCTTGTGTGTGTGTGTGTGTGTGTGTGTGTGTGTGTGTGTGTGTGTGTGTGTGTGTGTGTGTGTGTGTGTGTGTGTGTGTGTGTGTGTGTGTGTGTGTGTGTGTGTGTGTGTGTGTGTGTGTGTGTGTGTGTGTGTGTGTGTGTGTGTGTGTGTGTGTGTGAGAGAGAGAGAGAGAGAGAGAGAGAGAGAGAGAGAGAGAGAGAGAGAGAGAGAGAAAGAGTAAGAGAGAGAGAATATTTTTGTTCACTCCCATCTTGTCTTATCCTCAGATTTCGTTCCTCTTTGTTCTCCTGGTGGCGGTGGTGGCCGTGCTGGCCAGCCCAACCCCCGTTGCCGATCCCCAGCGCAGTGCACTTGGAACATTAGGAGGACATAACTTTCACCACGGTTCACGTGGTCTCTTAAATCAACATCACCGTCATGGTTCAGGTGGTTTATTCAATCAAGGTTTCCAAGGTCGTCCAAGCTTCTCCCGCTTCCACCATGGAACATTTGGAACGCAAGGAGGACTTTCGTCATTTGGTGGTCAACAGTTTGGGCATCACCGCCATTTCTAATCCTCGCCATTTGGAGGCAGATTCTAAGGTCACTGAAATACTTTTAAGAGGATGAG
>NC_087158.1:10280799-10283299 GCF_035594125.1 Scylla paramamosain | reverse complement strand
TAATCTATTCAAACCAAAACATAGATTCTTAAATAATCGTTGTTGTTGTTTTTATTATTATTATTATTATTATTATTATTATTATTATTATTATTATTATTATTATTATTATTATTATTATTATTATTATTATTATCATTTCTATTATTATTATTATTATTATTATTATTATTATTATTATTGTTATTATTATTATTATTATTATTATTATTATTATTATTATTATTATAATTATTAGTATTTTTTATCTTTTTATTACTGTTCTTATTATCATTATTTTCATGATAATAATGATAATAATAATAATAATAATAATGATAATAATAATAATAATAATAATAATAATAATAATAATGATAATAAAGATAATAATAATAATTAATATTATTAATATTTTAATCATCATCGTCGTTGCTTTTTACTATCATTACTACTACGATTATAAAACCAATAACAATAGAATCAATAAAAGAACAAAAACAAAAACAATAAGATAAACAAAATCAGCAACAGCAAAATAAAAGCATGTACAACAATAACATCAACCACAACAACAACACAAACAACAAAAGCAACAACAAACTGGAACTCCCTACCTACTTATGAATTTTCTCTTTTCTATGACTTGACCACTTTCGAGTGAGAGGTTTCAAGATACTTATCCTCAGATTTTGAATGACCTTTTTGACCTTTCTTTTGGTACTGGCTTCTCAGAGGGCCTATTATTCGCTTTTTCTATTGTCTTTGGGTTATCTCTCTCTCTCTCTCTCTCTCTCTCTCTCTCTCTCTCTCTCTCTCTCTCTCTCTCTCTCTCTCTCTCTCTTTCTATAAAATAGCAATGAAAAAAAAAAAAAACAGCAGGAGAAGTAGCACCGTATTGAGACATTAAACTGAATTATTTTCACTTACAGAAAACATTTTGAATTCTTATATTTCTTCCTCTATTCTATCGTTTCAGAAAATCATGAGTTTGAGAAATAAATGCACTTGTCGGCTAGTGCTTTATCACAGCAACTTTATGGGATATTAATAACTCCTGCTTGATATATTCCTAAATTTCCTTGTTTAAAGTAAAAAAAAAAAAAAATTAGGCCCAGAAGTGTCCATCTGTGTCATTATTTTTATCGCTACTCGTTGAAAATAGCCAGTATCAGCAGCTATGTATTCCAAACCATTTTTGAAGAACAAGTCCATATCAGTCAGTTTTATGACTTCATTTAGGACTGATGTTGAGTGCAATTATTGTGGCTATGTAAATGGTTTTGGATTCAATTTCTGACAGACACCAGAAGCTTTGTCCTATGAAGGCATATCAGCTTGAAAAGAACACCAATAAAAGCATATAATAATTAAAGTCATCGCAGATGCCATTGTATGATAGGCATACGCAATGCGCAATTCCATGCTTACCCCCAGGTTATTCATGAATCACTTTGATCCTCTTTACTCTTATTATAAAACTTTTACCTTCATTTATCTTCTTCCTACTATGTCATAGGTTCTTGATGATAATGCTGAAACGTTTACAGACATTGTGAAAATTAGCTTTCTTCTTTATCCATCAAACTATTAGGACATACATGACTGCTTCCTCACGCAAATATATCTTCAAATACACATTGGTTGTTACTCATAAATTTTTATAACTTTTTCTGCCTAATGCATATCCTATAAAAACCCATCCAATTAAAAAAAAAAAAAAAATAATAAAATAATAAATCGATTCTCTTCATGTGTCTTACACACAGGAAAACAATTATTAAGGAAAAATTATTTAAGACAAATGTAGAGGAGAAAAGCAGATAAACATGTATATAAAGAAACTAAAACACTATATTAATAAGGCAGCTATAATAGTATTCAATGAATTTTTTTCTAATAGTTAATTACAAAAAAAAAAAATTATCACGATTCAAGGTATATCAGGTATGAAAACCTAAAAATAACTTTTATTTAACTTACGGGAAGCTGAGGGAATGGAATGACAATCGCTCAGCTAAACAAACAGCCGACATTTTTAGAAATTAAAGAAAATTTACATTATAGTCCAGAAAGGGTAAAGGCAAAAAGACTATATTCAGATGTAATATATATCCCACGGTAAATGTAGCTACACTATAAAAGTGAATATTTTGTGTTTCATCAGTAACTGGAAGCGTGCCACTGAGAAATACACTAAACGATTGAAAAGTTAAAACCTATGAAAATGCATTATGAGATGAGATATCTGCAGCCCAATCTGTGACATGGCCAAATATATGGAGTTATGGCCTACCAAATGCTAAAGTCGTTTTCCTGGATTCAATCGTTAGGTGAATAACAGATAAAAATAAAATTCATAGAGAGACGCAACGATATCTCAGGCTCAAGGCGGAAAATTTTACGTAAAAAAGTAAAAAAAATAAGAATATTAGTACCATCACTTGAACATGCTGCTAGGTTTTTTTTTTTTGAGATACAAAAGATGGTTAACTTTCTTGTTTAGTAACTTCCTGCGTTG
>NC_087158.1:10273299-10275799 GCF_035594125.1 Scylla paramamosain | reverse complement strand
CCACAACAACAACACGAACAACAAAAGCAACAAACTGGAACTCCCTACCTACTTCTGAATTTTCTCTTTTCTATGACTTGACCACTTTCGAGTGAGAGGTTTCAAGATACTTATCCTCAGATTTTGAATGACCTTTTTGACCTTTCTTTTGGTACTGGCTTCTCAGAGGGCCTATTATTCGCTTTTTTCTATTGTCTTTGGGTTATCTCTCTCTCTCTCTCTCTCTCTCTCTCTCTCTCTCTCTCTCTCTCTCTCTCTCTCTCTCTCTCTCTCTCTCTCTCTCTCTCTCTCTCTCTCTCTCTCTTGCTATAAAATAGCAATGAAAAAAAAAAAACAGCAGGAGAAGTAGCACCGTATTGAGACATTAAACTGAATTATTTTCACTTACAGAAAACATTTTGAATTCTTATATTTCTTCCTCTATTCTATCGTTTCAGAAAATCATTAGTTTGAGGAATAAATGCACTTGTCGGCTAGTGCTTTATCTCAGCAACTTTATGGGATATTAATAACTCCTGGTTGATATATTCCTAAATTCCTTATTTAAAGTAAAAAAAAAAAAAAATTAGGCCCAGAAGTGTCCATCTGTGTCATTATTTTTATCGCTACTCGTTGAAAATAGCCAGTATCAGCAGCTATGTATTCCAAACCATTTTTGAAGAACAAGTCCATATCAGTCAGTTTTATGACTTCATTTAGGACTGATGTTGAGTGCAATTATTGTGGCTATGTAAATGGTTTTGGATTCAATTTCTGACAGACACCACAAGCTTTGTCCTATGAAGGCATATCAGCTTGAAAAGAACACCAATAAAAGCATATAATAATTAAAGTCATCGCAGATGCCATTGTATGATAGGCATACGCAATGCGCAATTCCATGCTTACCCCCAGGTTATTCATGAATCACTTTGATCCTCTTTACTCTTATTATAAAACTTTTACCTTCATTTATCTTCTTCCTACTATGTCATAGGTTCTTGATGATAATGCTGAAACGTTTACAGACATTGTGAAAATTAGCTTTCTTCTTTATCCATCAAACTATTAGGACATACATGACTGCTTCCTCACGCAAATATATCTTCAAATACACATTGGTTGTTACTCATAAATTTTTATAACTTTTTCTGCCTAATGCATATCCTATAAAAACCCATCCAATTAAAAGAAAAAAAAAATAATAATAAAATAATAAATCGATTCTCTTCATGTGTCTTACACACAGGAAAAAAATTATTAAGGAAAAATTATTTAAGACAAATGTAGAGGAGAAAAGCAGATAAACATGTATATAAAGAAACTAAAACACTATATTAATAAGGCAGCTATAATAGTATTCAATGAATTTTTTTCTAATAGTTAATTACAAAAAAAAAAAAATTATCACGATTCAAGGTATGTCAGGTATGAAAACCTAAAAATAACTTTTATTTAACTTACGGGAAGCTGAGGGAATGGAATGACAATCGCTCAGCTAAACAATCAGCCGACATTTTTAGAAATTAAAGAAAATTTACATTATAGTCGAGAAAGGGTAAAGGCAAAAAAGACTATATTCAGATGTAATATATATCCCACGGTAAATGTAGCTACACTATAAAAGTGAATATTTTGTGTTTCATCAGTAACTAGAAGCGTGCCACTGAGAAATACACTAAACGATTGAAAAGTTAAAACCTATGAAAATGCATTATGAGATGAGATATCTGCAGCCCAATCTGTGACATGGCCAAATATATGGAGTTATGGCCTACCAAATGCTAAAGTCGTTTTCCTGGATTCAATCGTTAGGTGAATAACAGATAAAAATAAAATTCATAGAGAGACGCAACGATATCTCAAGCACAAGGCGGAAAATTTTACGTAAAAAGTAAAAAAAATAAGAATATTAGTACCATCACTTGAACATGCTGCTAGGTTTTTTTTTTTTTTGAGATACACAAGATGGTTAACTTTCTTGTCTAGTAACTTCCTGCGTTGCAAGGAAGATCAAATAAAAAAATAATAATTCAAGGTTCCAACACTTTCTTTCGTCTAACACTATATATACACAGCCCTGCAATAATTCTGCATCACAATCAGACTGAGTCGCACCTAATAATGAAGCTGGTAAGATAACATGTACATTTATTTACGTATGTTTCTGTGTGTGTGTGTGTGTGTGTGTGTGTGTGTGTGTGTGTGTGTAGGAGGTAGATAGATATATAGATTGATAGAGAGAGAGAGAGAGAGAGAGAGAGAGAGAGAGAGAGAGAGAGAGAGAGAGAGAGAGAGAGAGAGAGAGAGAGAGAGAGAGAGAGAGAGAGAGAGAGAGAGAGAGAGAGAGAGAGAGAGAGAGAGAGAGAGAGAGAGAGAGAGAGAGAGAGAGAGAGAGAGAGAGAGAGAGAGAGAGAGAGAGAGAGAGAGAGAGAGAGAGAGAGAGAGAGAGAGAGAGAGAGAGAGAGAGAGAGAGAGAGAGAGAGAGAGAGAGAGAGAGAGAGAGAGAGAGAGAGAGAGA
>NC_087158.1:10265799-10268299 GCF_035594125.1 Scylla paramamosain | reverse complement strand
CTTAATTACAAAAAATAAATAAATAAAAAATCACGATTAAAGTGATCTCAGGTATGAAAACCTAAAAATAACTTTTATATAACTTACGAGAAGCCAAGGGAATGGAATGACAATCACTCAGCTAAACAAAGAGCTGACAGTTTTAGAAATTAAACAAAACTTCCATTATTTTCGAGAACAGGTAAAGGCAAAAAAGACTATATTCAGATGTAATATATATCCCACGGTAAATGTAGCTACACTATAAAAGTGAATATTTTGTGTTTCATTAGTAACTGGAAGCGTGCCACTGAGAAGTACACTAAACGATTAAGAAGTTAAAACCTATGGAAATACATTATTAGATGAAATATTTGCAACCCAATCTGTGACATGGGCAAATATATGTAGCTGTGGCCTACCTAATGCTAAAGTCGTTTTCCTGGATTCAATCGTAAGGTGAATAACAGAACAAAATTAAATTCATAGAGAGAAGCAACGTTATCTCAAACACATGGCGGAAAATTTTACGCATAAAGTAAAGAAAATAAAAACATTAGTACCATCACTTGAACATGCTGCTAGGTTTTTTTATTTTTTTTTTTTATTGAGATACACATGATGGTTAACTTTCTTTTCTAGCAACTTCCCGCTTTGCAAGAAAGGTCAAATAAAAAAAAAAATTCAATTCTCCAACACCTTCTTTCGTCTAACACTATATATACACAGCCCTGCATTTATTCTACATAACAATCAGACTGAGTCGCACCTAATAATGAAGCTGGTAAGATAACATGTACATTTATTTACGTATCTTTCTGTGTCTGTGTGAGTGTGTGTGTGTGTGTGTGTGTGTGTGTGTGTGTGTGTGTGTGTGTGTGTGTGTGTGTGTGTGTGTGTGTGTGTGTGTGTGTATGAGATAGATAGATAGATTGATTGATAGATAGATAGATAGATAGATAGATAGATAGATAGAGAGAGAGAGAGAGAGAGAGAGAGAGAGAGAGAGAGAGAGAGAGAGAGAGAGAGAGAGAGAGAGAGAGAGAGAGAGAGAGAGAGAGAGAGAGAGAGAGAGAGAGAGAGAGAGAGAGAGAGAGAGAGAGAGAGAGAGAGAGAGAGAGAGAGAGAGAGAGAGAGAGAGAGAGAGAGAATATTTTCGTTCTCTCTCATCTTGTTCTATCCTCAGATTTCCTTCCTCCTTGTTCTCCTGGTGGCGTTGGTGGGACGTGGCCTTAGCCAAAATGGACGTGCTATCTTAAATCAACATCACCATCATGGTTCAGGTAGTTTTTTAAATCAAGGTTTTCAAGGTCGTCCAAGCTTCTCCCGGTTCCACCATGGAACATTTGGAAGGCAAGGAGGTCTCTCTTCATTTGGTGGTCAACAGTTTGGGCATCACCGCCATTTCCAATCCTCGCCATTTGGAGGCAGATTCTAAGGTCACTGAAGTACTTTTGAGAGGATGAGAAGTTCGATCTTTCCTCTACTTTTCCCTGAGTGAATTTTTAATTTGATATACATCACGCCCTGTCTCTCGCTGCACTTCATCACATACGAGTATATTTAATTTTGTGAAGTGATATTTCTCCAATTCATAACTGAAAACTGTAATAAAGTTACCTCCACATTTATAATTCTGTTGATTTTCCTTCTGGCTCTTCATAAATTACCACTTTCAAATCATTGGTAATGTAGTGGAAAATTTCCTTGGGATGCCAATTTATATTAACTATCTTAAAGTGCGACTGTTTCTTATGACTTTCTTAAGCTCAAACCACAACTCTTTTAAGATAGAACAGAAACACATTCCTAGATCTTTATTCGGGTCACTTGTTGTAGATTATATTTTATTGATGGAACATAAAATACAAAATTAGGAGTCGTACAATTATTAAAGAAATCCAGTTAATCAAAATGATGCATCAGAATACTGTAAGAGTGTTTCTTTAGCATTGTAATAATATTTAATAGTATCATTTTTTTTCATGAAGGATATTTAAGGTTAGGCGGTCGGCTAGCGGTTAGGGCATGGCCGTGATGATCTTCATGTCCTGATCTCAAGTACTTTTTATAATGAAGCTATCATGGAGTGCCTGAACCGAGAGTATCACAGGAAAGTTGTCGCGCAAGAACTCTTCTTGCGCCAGCATAAGCGATAAGGGATAAGAAACTGTGCTCCATAAACTTAAGAATGACTCACCTGCGCAAAAAAAAAAAAAAAAAAAAAAAAAAAAAAAAAAAATATATATATATATATATATATATATATATATATATATATATATATATATATATATATATATATATATATATATATATATATATATATATATATATATAGGAAAATAAATGAAAACTCTTTGAATAAAATTATACATATAGACAAATTTATTATTATAATTATCAGTTTTAATGATAACTATAATAATAATAATAATAATAATAATAATAATAATAATAATAATAATAATTGTATTAATAACAATTATAATAATAAAAATAATAAAAATAATAATAATAA
>NC_087158.1:10158299-10255799 GCF_035594125.1 Scylla paramamosain | reverse complement strand
TTCTTCTTAATGCATATCCTATAACAACCCAACCAATTTCTATAAAAAAAAAATAAAAAAAATAAATAAATAAATCAGTTCTCTTCATATATCTTATACATAGGACAAAAATTATTTAGGATAAATGTAGAGGTGAAAAGTAGACAAAAATTTGTAGAAGGAAACTTAAAAATATATTAATAAGACCGCTCTTCTAGACAGGGTGGAATCAAAAGCTTTTCGTTATATCAACTCCTCTCCTCTAACTGACTGTCTTCAGCCTCTTTCTCATGCCCGGAATGTTGCATCTCGTGCTATCTTTTTCCGCTATTTTCATGGTAACTGCTCTTCTGATCTTGGTATCTGCATGCCTCCCCTCCTCCCGCGGCCTCGCTGTACAAGACTTTCTTCTTTCTCTCATCCCTATTTTGTCGACCTTTCTAATGGAAGAGTTAACCAGTATTCTCAGTCATTCATCTCTTTCTCTGGTAAACTCTGGAACTCCCTGCCTGCTTCTGTATTTCCACCTTCCTATGACTTGAATTCCTTCAAGAGGGAGGTTTCAAGATACTTATCCTTCAATTTTTTTATTACTGTTTCGGACCCTATTCAGGGACCGTGATCTCAGTGGGTTTTTTATTAATGGATTTTTGTTTCCTTTAGCCGGTGTCCCTCCTATATATATATATATATATATATATATATATATATATATATATATATATATATATATATATATATATATATATATATATATATATATATATATATATATATATATATATATAAATGGATAATGTAAATTAATATTATTTTGAAAACAATTTCAACAATTCTGAATAAAGGGTGGCTTGAATTACAGAGGAAGTATCTATGAATATGGAAAATCTTAATGATTTTTGAGTTGAGTATACATGGCCTGCGGAATCGAATGTTTTTTTTTTTTTTTCACGTAGAATATGCATCTTAAAATTTTATTTTGACATAGTGAGTTAGTCGATAAATGAATGTCATGTACAACTTTAGACTGAAACACAACACATCAGGTAGAAATAATATGATAAGTAATAAATAGGTCATTAGGGCTCCACTGGTGAGCTGGTGACTAACTCTATTGTACAATATTCCGCATAATTTTGACAAGTTTAAGTATACTGCACTTATGTGTTGGCTCCAGTGTGTGTGTATGTGTGTGTGTGTGTGTGTGTGTGTGTGTGTGTGTGTGTGTGTGTGTGTGTGTGTGTGTGTGTGTGTGTGTGTGTGTGTGTGTGTGTGTGTGTGTGATGGTGAATGCTTAGCTGAGTATACGTATATTATTATCTTCAGGGTTATATGTACACATATATATGGAGGAAAGATCAGGTATATAATGAGATACAAGTGCAGAGGTCATACTGGTAGGAGATCTGTAAGTGAATAGGGGAGAAAAGAGAAACAACTGAAATAAAAAAGATGAGCGGTGGAATATTTACAGCCTTTTTATTTTTATTTTGATTGAAGGCATTAAGAAAGTAAGGAGGAAGGATATTCTTCCTATCTTGTACGATAATAACCAGCCATCGCTTACGTCACAACAACAGTAAAATTCGCTGCCACATGATCTCAGGTGAACTTTACGATTTCCTCGGTGGATCGCCTCCACAGAGTTTGATGTAGTTCTGTAACATCTGTGTGTCCTTACAAAATATATATATTTATTTATTTACAAGACACACACACACACACACACACACACACACACACACACACACACACACACACACACACACACACACACACACACACACACACACACACACAGGTCACCCACATCCCAAAAACTTCCAGTCCACACTCACTCAATGACCTCAGGCCAGTCTCTATCACCTCCATCCCTAGCCTTATTTGTGAAGATTTTGTGTATGACTGGGCCTACACCAAACAGTGGATATCAAACAGCTTGGAAATATTAAAGCCGCCTCCACCTCCCATTACCTGACCATCTTCCTTGAATTCATCCGCAGCCACCTGGACAAGCGAAACACCTCTCTAGTATCCAGACCATCCACCAGGCACTGAGAGCCTCTGGAGAAGTTTGGAGGGGCACTGCTGCATCATCCACGTCTCAGACACATGCTGCCGCCTGACGCGCCTCGCCCGGTCCGTGCCACCAGACACCACCAAGATAACGTTTCTACAGGCGCCGCGCACGGACCGGTACAGACTCAGCGCTATTCCTACCATGGTGCGAGCCATCAATCAATAGTATTTCCCTTCTAGATTAGACTTAGCTTTAGGATTAATGTTAAGTATTTGCCCACCCTCTCTGTACGTTTTCAGTTTGTTAACTGCCTGAATAATAAACCGTTTATTATTACTATTATTATTATTATTATTATTATTATTATTTATTATTTATTTTTTTATTATTACACACACACACACACACACACACACACACACACACACACACACACACACACACACACACACACACACACACATCTGCACTGTAATTACATAAATACATGCTATTTATAGATATGGGAATCTGAATACACTTCGAAAAACGGGTTTTCATTTTTTTTTCGAAAACATGTATAGTTCGTCATAGGCTTTTTTTTTTTTTTTATTCAGGTATTTTTCTTTTTAAATTGTGTCACTCTTTTCCCGTACTTGATAATGTTATTAAGGATGGGATTTCTAAAATCAACATTTCTCATGACCATTACTGAAGAGTAAAGTTAAATTTCAACTTCTAAGAGGTCGAGGTGCGTTAGATCAATCGTCTTCCTTTTTCTTTTTTTTTCTTTTTTCCTCACGTGCGTGACGCTCACGTTACTCAAATAAAATAAAGGTCTTCGAAGCTCTACATTGGGATTCAGGTGGAATCCCAATGGAAATATCAATTCATGACTACCTCATTATCAGTAGTTTTTCGCAAGCAAGAGAGGCGTCGTTAAAAGCTGAAGGGTGAATTCAGCCTGGTGGCTCCAGCTTTTTTGGTCTCCTGGACAACCTGCTGATTGTTTCATTACACTGTAATGCCTCCTTGGTTATGTCTCGAGGAAAATCAATGATAAGAGGAGAGGAGATAGCGTTTTTGTGCCTGCCGGTACTGGAGAATAACTCCATGCAAGATGATATTGGTTTTAGCAGCTTATTATGAATGAAATTATCTTTTTGTATGTTCGAGGTTATGTCTTCAGGAAGAAGAAACTATAGTGACGGACAAGATGGACGTGAGGGAAGACAGTTAAGAATTTTTCATTCTGTTGCATCATTCCAATTCATTTTCCTTCATGTTCACTTACCTGTTTCACATCCTCACCCCGATTCACATCATTATTTCCCTTTTAAAACCCATCTCACTCTCTTCACCTCACATCTGATTTCTAACTTAGTATCTCCTCTTCCTTTTTATGCCATCCTTCTTTATTTTCTTTACTTCGTCTTTCATCCTTTCGTCTCTCTCGCTTCGCTTTCTCTTCCCCTTCTCACCACCCTATCTTATGTCTCAGTGCACATCGCCTTTCTCTCCTCCCAAACACTCTACCAGTCCACCAATCCAAGCAGTATCGATGGCCTGAATCACTCTGCTGACGAGAGTTGCATCATAAGAAACCGCTGCGTTGGAGCCCCTCCCGCAGTGGTTCAATCCCATTAACACCACCCAGCACTTGGGTGTTATCAGTTTGGCGCCCCGCGTGGCCTCTCTATTCCCTTCAAAGACTGGTAGTTGCGTTTTTAATTAAAATGGTGGTTAAACAGAAGTGGTAATTAAATTGAAATCTGCATATACTTCAACCGACTATGTCGGGAAAAAAAAATACCATCAAGATAACAACCTATTTTGAGACACAGATCCCTTCATATGGCTCTAGAACGTAAAATAGCATTAGTAAAATATATCACACTGTAAACAAAAAACACACACACACTCACAAATAAAATTTTCCATTATTTTCCTTGTGAAAATACATCATGACCGCAAAAATAAGAATATAAGAACATAAGGAATAAGGGAAGCTGCAAGAAGCGACCAGGCTTACACGTGGCAGTCCCTGTATGAAATATACCTACCTTTTTCCACCTATCATCCCCATCTATAAATCCGTCTAATCTTCTCTTAAAGCTCCCTAATGTCTTAGCACTAACAACATGATTAGTGAGTCCGTTCCACTCATCTACCACTCTATTAGAGAACCAATTTCTTCTTATCTCTTTCTTAAACCTAAATTTTTCAAGCTTGAACCCGTTATTTCTTGTTCTATCTTGGTTGCTGATCCTAAAAATTTTGCTTACATCCCCCTTTTACCACTTAAAGACTTCTATCAGGTCCCCTCTTAACCTACGTCTCTCTAAAGAGTATCTAAAGAAAATTTAAAAGCTTCAGTCTCGCTTCGTAAGGAATATTCCTCATCCCCTGCATCTTTTTAGTCATTCTCCTTTGTATTGATTCTAATAGACCTATATCCTTCCAGTAATGTGAGGACCAGAATTGCACAACGTAGTCTAGATGAGGTCTTACCAGCACCAAATATAATTTTAATATTACTTCGGGCCTTCTACTTTTAACGCTCCTAAAAATGAATCCTAACACCCTATTTGCCCTGTTTCTGGCCTCTATGCATTGCTTTGCTAGACGGAGTTCAGAACTAACTATAACTCCTAAATCTTTTTCGTACCCTGAACCTACCAGAGTTTCGTTGTTTACTGTGTACCTACTGTGTTGGTTTCCTCTACCTACGCTATGTACTTTGCATTTGTTGATATTAAACTGCATTTGCCATCTGTCCGTCCATTCACTCATCCTAACTAATTCTGCCTGCAAGGCGATGACATCCGATTCTGACCTAATCAATCTACCTATCTTTTGTGTCATCCGCAAATTTACTAACATCACTGCTAATTCCATTATCCAAGTCATTGATGTATATTAAAAACAACAATGGCCCTAATACTGATCCCTGTGGTACCCTACTAATTACATGACCCCACTCGGATTTTGAGCCGTTTATTACAACTCTTTGTCGCTTGTTGCTTTGCCATGACCTTATCCCGTCTAACACTTTCCCATCTATCCCATGTGCCCTAATCTTTCTCAGGAGCCTTTGATGGGGTACCTTGTCAAAAGGCTTTACTAAAGTCCAGATATAAGATGTCATAACTAGCACCATTATCTACTGCCTTGTACACTTTACTGTAAAAACTTAACAAGTTCGTTAGGCAAGAGTTCCCCTTCGTGAAGCCATGCTGTGACTAATTTATCAAGCTATGTTTTTTTTAGATGCTCCCTAATGTTCCTCGCTGTTATTGACTCCATTATTTTACCTGCAACTGAAGTTAAGCTGACAGGTCTATAATTAGACGCTAAGGTTTTATCTCCTTTCTTAAAGATGGGTACTACATTAGCCTGCCACCACATTACCAGTACCTCGCCTGACTCAAGTAATTTCGTAAAGAGAGAAACTAACGGTTCCCTAGAGCTTTCTCCACACCACTTCTTTAAACAGACTTCTTCCAGTCCAAGCTACCAATTTCATTATAACATGATAGGAAGATTGTTTCCAAAACATTAAATTGCATTGTACTACACACTGTTAGGATATGAATTGTTATATTATATTTTTTATCAAATTTTTATATATTTATGTATTATATATTTTCTTTCTTTTTCCATCTTTCCTCACGTACACCATGGGTCCCAGGCTGAGGACAGCCGGGTATCCCTATAAATTTCCATCTCTTTTTCCTCCTCCCACAACATCACCGTGAAAACCAAAATTGAGTTCAGTATAGGAAACTAGTTGTTGCCGTACATATATGTATATTACCCTAGTTAGAATTTTTATTTTTTTTATTTTTTTATGTAAAAGGGACATTGCCCGGGGGAAGAAAAATCTAATAAAAAAGAAAAAAAAAACGCTGAGATGCCAGTCCCATAAAAGGGCCCGAAGCGGTGGTCAAAAATTGAAGGATAAGTGTCTTGAACCCTCCCTCTTGAAGGAGGTCAAGCCCTCAGGGGTCAGGGAGTTCCAGAGTTTTACCAGTGAAAGGGTTGAATGATTGAGAATACTGGTAACTCTTGCAGTAGAGAGGTGGACAGAATAAGGATGAGAGGAAGAAGAAAGTTTAGTGCAGCGAGGACTCGGGAGGAAGGGAGGCATGCAGTTACCAAGATCAGAAGAGCAGTTAGCATGAAAATAGCGGTAGAAGATAGCACAAGATGCAACATTGTGGCCATAAGAAAGAGGCTGAAGACAGTCACTTAGAAGAGTTGATGAGACGAAAAGCTTTTGATTTCTCCCTGTCTAAAAGAGCGGTATGAGTGGAACCTCCCCAGACATGTGAAGCATACTCCATACATGGAAGGATAAGGCCCTCCTACAAAGTTAGCAGCTGGAGGGGGGTGAGAAAAAGTGGCGGAGGAGATGTCTCAGAACGCCTAACTTCATAGAAACTGTTTTAACTAAAGATGAGATGTAAAGTCTCCGTTTAGATTATAAGAAAAAGACAGACCGCTCAGTGCAAAAGAGGGTAGCAGTTGAGTGTCATTGATGAAGAGGGAATACGTGTCTGGAAGGTTGTTTCGAGTTGATAGATGGAGGAATTGAGTTTTTGAGGCATTGAACAATACTAGCTTTGCCCTGCCCCAATCGAAAATTGTAGAGAGATCAGATGTCAGGCGTTCTGTAGCTTCCCTGCGTGAACTGCTTACCTCCTGAAGGGTTGGACGTCTATGAAAAGACTTGGAAAAGTGCAGGATGGTATCATCAGCGTAGGAGTGGATGGAACAAGAAGTTTCGTTCAGAAAATCATTGATGAATAACAGAAAGAGAGTGGGCGACAGGACAGAAGCCTGAGGAACACCACTGTTTATAGATTTAGGAGAACAGTGACGTCTACCACAACAGCAATAGAACGGTCAGAAAGGAAACTTAAGATGAAGTTGGAGAGAACAAAAGCCGTAGGAGGATAGTTTGGAAATCAAAGCTTTATGCCAGACTCTATCAAAAGCTTTTAATATATCCAAGGCAACAGCAAAAGTTTCACCAAAATCTCTAAAAGAGGATGACCAAAATTCAGAAAGGAAAGCTAGAAAATAACCAGTAGAGCGGCCTTGACGGAACCCATACTAGCGATCAGATAGAAAGTTGTGAAGTGATAGATGTTTAAGAATCTTTCTGTTCAGGATAGATTAAAAAACTTTAGATAGGCAAGAAATTAAATCAGTAGGACGGTAGTTTGAGGGATTAGAGCGGTCACCCTTTTAGAATCAGGTTGAATGTAGGCAAACTTCTATCAAGAAGAAAAGGTAGATGTTGACAGACAGAGTTGAAAGAGTTTGACCAAGCAAGGTGCAAGCACAGTGGCGCAGTTTCGGAGAATAATATGGGGGACCCCATCGGGTCCATAAGCCTTCCGAGGGTTTAGGCCAGCGAAGGTATGGAAAACATCATTGCGAAGAATTTTTATAGGTAGCATGAAGTAGTCAGAGGGTGGAGGAAAGGGAGGAATAAGCCCTGCACCGTCCAAATTAGAGTTTTTAACAAAGGTTTGAGCAAAACGTTCACCTTTAGAGATAGATGTGATAGCAGTGGTGCCATCTGGTTGAAATAAAGGAGGGAAAGAAGAAGAAGCAAAGTTATTGAAGAAGTTTCTGGCTAGAATTCAGAAGTCATGAGGGGAGTTAGATCTTGAAGGATTTTGGCACTTTCTATTAATGAAGGAGTTTTTGGCTAGTTGGAAAACAGACTTGGCATGGTTCCGGGCAGAAGTATAAAGCGCATATGATTCTGGTGATGGAAGGCTCAAGTACTTTTTTTGTGGGCCACCTCTCTATCATGTATAGCACAAGAAGAGGCTGTGTTAAACCAAGCACCTAATAACACACACACCCTTCACTCAAAAATTTCAAAATCATCATGGCTACTCCTACACCAGCCTCGGAGTCACCATCTGGGGAGGAGACCATAAATGACCCCAGGTCGGACTGCCTTTCTGTCGACGACCCTAAGTGTCTTGACACCCCCCCTCAACTTTTTCTTCATTAACTTCTGCAACATTCGCGGTCTAAGATCTAATATTCAATCTGTAGAACACAATCTCTCCTCTTCTAAACCTCATCTTCTTTTCCTCACTGAAACTCAGGTGTCTGAGGCAACTGACAGTAACCCCTTTTCTGTTCCCTCCTACTTTCTCTATCCTCATTTTCGATCCAAAACTGGATGCTGTATCTTGTCCTATCGCTCCAGTCCCTCCTCAGGATCCCCCTAAGCGAAGGTGCCTCTGGCATTTTGCTTCTGCTAGTTGGGGGGACCTGAGGAGATATTTTGCTGATTTTCCTTGGAATGATTACTGCTTCCATGTCAGAGACCCGTCTTTGTGTGCTGAGCGCATAACAGAGGTGATAGTGTCTGGCGTGTCTGAGGCGTGTCTGTTCACATTCCTCACTCTTTTTCTCGTCCTAAACCTTCTAAACCTTGGTTTAAAACAGCTTGTTCTCGTGCTATACATGATAGAGAGGTGGTCCACAAAAGGTACTTAAGCCTTCCATCACCAGAATCTTATGCACTTTATATTTTTGACCGCAACCATGCCAAGTCTGTTCTCCAACTAGCTAAAAACTACTTCATTAACAGAAAGTGTCAAAACCTTTCAAGATCTAATTCCCCTCGTGACTTCTGGCATCTAGCCAAAACTATCTCCAATAACTTTGCTTCTTCTTCTTTCCCTCTATTTCAACCAGATGGCACCACTGCTTTCACATCTATTTCTAAAGCTGAACTCTTCGCTCAAACCTTTGCTAAAAACTCTACCTTGGACGATTCTGGACTTGTTCCTCCCTCTCCTTCTGACTACTATTAACTATTACTACTTCTGCCACCTATTAAAATTCTTCGCAATGATGTTTTCCATGCCTTTGCTGGCCTAAACCCTCGGAACGCTTATGGACCTGATGGGGTCCCTCCTATTGTTCTTCGAAATTGTGCCTCCGTGCTTGCACCTTGCCTAGTCAAACTCTTTCAGCTCTGTCTGTCAACATCGACCTTTCCTTCTTGCTGGAAGTTTGCCTACATTCAGCCTGTTCCTATAAAGGGTGGCCGTTTTAATCCCACAAACTACCGTCCTATTGCTTTAATTTCCTGCCTATCTCAAGTTTTTGAATCTATCCTCAACAGTAAGATTCTTAAACATCTATCACTTCACAACCTTCTATCTGATCGCCAGTATGGGTTCCGTCAAGGCCGCTCTACTGGTGATCTTCTGGCTTTCCTTACTGAGTCTTGGTCATCCTCTTTTAGAGATTTTGGTGAAACATTTGCTGTTGCCTTGGACATATCAAAAGTTTTTGATAGTATGGCACAAAGCTTTGATTTCCAAACTACCCCCCCTATGGCTTCAATCCTTCTCTCTGTACCTTCATCTCAAGTTTCCTTTCTGACCGTTCTATTGCTGCTGTGGTAGACGGTCACTGTTCTTCTCCTAAATCTATTAACAGTGGTGTTCCTCAGGGTTCTGTCTTGTCACTCACTCTCTTCTTATTATTCATTAATAATCTTCTAAACCAAACTTCTTGTCCTATCGACTCTTACGCTGATGATACCACCCTGCACTTTTCCACGTCTTTTCATAGACGTCCAACCCTTCAGGAGGTAAACATATCACGCAGGGAAGCCACAGAACGCTTGACTTCTGATCTTTCTAAAATTTCTGATTGGGGCAGAGCAAACTTGGTATTGTTCAATGCCTCAAAAACTCAATTCCTCCATCTATCAACTCGACACAACCTTCCAGACAACTATCCCCTCTTCTTCATTGATACTCAACTGTCCCCCTCTTCTACACTGAACATCCTCGGTCTGTCGTTTACTTATAATCTGAACTGGAAACTTCACATCTCATCTCTAGATAAAACAGCTTCTATGAAGTTAGGTGTTCTGAGACGTCTCCGCCAGTTTTTCTCACCCCCGCGAGCTGCTAACTCTGTACAAGGGCCTTATCCGTCCATGTATTGAGTATGCTTCACATGTCTGGGGGAGGAGGGGGTTCCACTCATACTGCTCTTCTAGACAGGGTGAAATCAAAAGCTTTTCGTCTCATCAACTCCTCTCCTCTAACTGACTGTCTTCAGCCTCTCTCTCTCACCGCCGCAATGTTGCATCTCTAGCTGTTTTCTACCGCTATTTTCATGCTAACTGCTCTTCTGATATATATATATATATATATATATATATATATATATATATATATATATATATATATATATATATATATATATATATATATATATATATATATATATATATATATATATATATATATATATATATATATATATATATATATATATATATATATATATATATATATATATATATATATATATATATATATATATATATATATATATATATATATATATATATATATATATATATATATATATATATATACATATATATATATGAAAATGTGACCTATTCTATTTGAGCTAAAGTGGTTCATTATTAAAGACAAAATAACATAAGACACAGGATTACCAATCTTAACGATCTTAACAAACATCTTAAGAATCTCAATCATGACCGCTTGTTGACTATCGAGTGTTAATCAAGTTAACTGTAGCACTACTCCCCGACAAAAGCTGTATGGCCTAAAGATAAATGCTGACACCGAAGGCAGATCTCTCTCTGCGAAAGGGCCAAGTTTATAAAAAAAAAAAAAAAGATCCCCCTCTATATGTTGCACAGGCTAGTCTCAATCAGTATATACTATTTTTAACCAAAAATGTGCTTCGTAATATTAATAATGTAGTTCACACTACCCTTAATTCTACATTCAGAGATTATGCTTTAATCAAAATAATTGCTTCGTGAAATTTGGATTCGTTTTTTTTTCTTTTTTTTCTTTTACTTCTCGTATTGTTGTATTAGTAAATCCCAACACCAAGTTCCACATAGTATCTCCCCTTACTAACTTTGCAAATGCGTTTTTATTTATTTATTTATTTATATATTTATTTTATTTATTTTTTTTCTTTAAATCGGATAAGGAGACACGACATAGTGTTAGGAGAACCTAATACCAACACCATTCTAAACACAGGTTGGCACCTGTCAAGTGTCTCGTGTGTCTGTCAAAGCGATCAGCTGATCAATGCTTTACAGTTTTCCTGCCTAAACAGTCTACAATGAACACTGCATTCGCGCGCATATACACACACACACACACACACACACACACACACACACACACACAGACACACACACAGACACACACACAGACACACACACACATATATATATATATATATATATATATATATATATATATATATATATATATATATATATATATATATATATATATATATATATATATATATATATATATATATATATATATATATATATATATATATATATATATATATATATATATATATATATATATATATATATATATATATATATATATATATATATATATATTATTCATCTATTTTTTTTTTTTTTTATATCTAATTAGGGCTGTACGAGTACATTCTCTAATCTGTAGTAGTTGGAGTGTACAGGCAGGTGAGAGCTTCTCAGAGAGGCATGTGAACAATTTGCCTCTCTGGGAACAGCTCTGGGAAGCCTCACCTCCTCAGCTTGATGCACAAGATCGAGGAGTTCTAGATATGCTGCAAATGTATGGAATGAAATAATTGTTTTCAAGAGTTTTCAAAATTTTACTAGAAATATTTCTTAGTCAACAACTTCTATAGTTAGTTTGGAATATCAGGTTATGGAGTCTTATGCTTGTGATTACGACATCAATTGACAAGTGTATTAAAATCAATCTATAAAAAAAAAGTGGTGGTAATATTCTAGAGTCCTTTTCAAACATAATTATTGGTCGTTTTAGTCCCATTCTTTCGTAGACACATTTGAATAGACGTAAAACGTAAGAGAGTGAGGGGAAATGCTATCTCTCCTGTAAACCCCAAATACTATTCAAATGTGTCTGCGAAAGAATGGAACTAAAACAATCAGTAATAACGGGGGAAAAGGTCTCTAGAATATTACCATAGTGGTTTAATATTGAAACTGGTGAGATGTACGCACGTACCAGCTAATAATATCCAACTCGCCAGCCACCGCGTAGCCTAGTCTCTTACGTTTGTAGCATATATAGTTTTATCTTGTTTTGATTTGCCGATCCAGTTCAAAATTTCACATTCTTAATATGATGTGGTATATACAGTTAAACAAATACGCTTTTTTTCATCCATTACGTAATGCTATTTGCCAACCCAAACTTGATAAAGCCCAGTTAAAGTATATAACATGTTTCTGACCAAGAATAACTGAAATTTAATGTTTTATTCATTAAAAATACTTCAATGTGGTAATTATCATATGAAGATGCTGTAAACCTTGGACAGGTGATGGAAATCGACAGCTCTTTAAATCTGGCGGGTGATCTGCACAATATAAACGAACCAACCATAAATCACAAGGGTAAAGGCGCCCGAAAGCACCCATTTATAAACACCTTAATTTTTCCATTACCATGATGGATTCTGTTTTCCTTTAGCACAGAAGTATATTGATATATTATCGTATTTTTAATATTAATTTCAATCGCATATGAAATGTAAATATCATTTGTGTTTCTTGTTGGAGAGGGGTAAAGCACACCAACAATTATTATAGGAACCTGTGATGTCTCGAACGAGTTGACACTTACACCACGGGTTAAAAAACGAGACGTAATAATCAGCTACATTGGTATTAGCAACTATTAACATCATGTTTAAATAATCGGCCCTAAGTCGACTTTGATTTCAATTGTACCATAATCTTTGTTTCTATTGATATATATATATATATATATATATATATATATATATATATATATATATATATATATATATATATATATATATATATATATATATATATATATATATATATATATATATATATATATATTATTTTAAGGATTATATATTTGTACTTTCGTGTTTATTCTCGAACGTTAATGGTTGTCTTCAGTGATAATACTAAAAAGTAAGCTCTCCATTGTATTGAGAGTAATCAATGTAAGCGGAATATAAATTAATTTGTTGTTGTTGTTGTTGTTGTTGTTGTTGTTCTTGTTGTTATTATTATTCTCTCTCTCTCTCTCTCTCTCTCTCTCTCTCTCTCTCTCTCTCTCTCTCTCTCTCTCTCTCTCTCTCTCTCTCTCTCTCTCTCTCTCTCTCTCTCGCTCTCTCTCGATGGTAAAAAAATGATATAGTCCTTGTGAGTTTCGTTTTCTCCTCTCTCTTAATATCCCCACTATTTCCTGTAAAGGAAAGAGTGTAAACGGAACCAGAAAGATTTGAGTACCGCGGTCACGGGTGACTGTTGATCGGTGATCAGGCTGCGTGCACACCAAACAAGTCGAGCCGAGTTATTAGAGTCATTTCACTCGAGTCAGATTAACACATCTCCATTCACACTGAAAGAGTCAAGAACTGTTACATTTATCAGTATCCTGTCAGATGCGAGGAAGAAAGTGTCACAGGTGGAGAGAGTTTTTTTTTTTTTTTTTTTTATGTAGGAGGGACACTGGCTAAGGGCAAAAAAAAAAAAAAAAAAAAGGCCCACTGAGATGCCAGCCCCATAAAAGGCTCCAAGGCGGTAGTCAAAAACTGAAGGATAAGTGTCTTGAAACCTCCCTCTTAAAGGAATTCAAGTCATAGGAAGGTGGAAATACATAAGCTGGCAGGGAGTTCCAGGGTTTATCAGAGAAAGGGATGAATAATTGAGACCACTGGTTAACTTTTGCATTAGAGAGGTGGACAAAATAGGAGTGAAAGAAGAAAGTCTTGTGCAGCGAGGCCACGGGAGGAAGGGAGGCATGCAGTTAGCAAGATCAGAAGAGCAGTTAGCATGAAAAAAGCGGTAGAAGACAGCTAGAGAATGCAGCATTGTGGCAATGAGAGAGAGGTTGAAGACAGTCAGTTAGAGGAGAGGAACAGATGAGACGAAAAGCTTTTGATTCCACCCTGTCAAGAAGAGCGGTAAGAGTGGAACCCCACGAGACATGTGAAGCATACTCCATATATGGCCGGATAAGGCCATTGTACAGAGTTAGCAGCTGGGGGTGGGTGAGAAAAACTGGCGGAAACGTCTCAGAACGCCTAACTTTATACAAATTGTTTTAGCTAGAGATGAGATGTGAAGTTTCCAGTTCCGATTATAAGTAAAGGACAAACCGAGGATATTCAGTGTAGAAGAGGGGAACAGTTAAGTGTCATTGAAGAAGAGGATATAGTTGTCTAGAAGGTTGTGTTGAGTTGATAGATGGAGGAATTGAGTTTTTGAGGCATTAAACAATACCAAGTTTGCTCTGCCCCAATCAGAAATTTTAGAAAGATCAGAAGTCAGGCGTTCTGTGGCTTGCTTGCGTGAAATGTTTACTTCCTGAAGGGTTGGACGTCTATGAAAAGACTTTGGATAAGTGCAGGGTGGTATCATCAGCGTAGCAGTGGATAGGACAAGAAGTTTGGTTTAGAAGATCATTGATGAATAATAAGAGAGTGGGTGACAGGACAGACCCCTGACGAACACCACGGTTAATAGGTTTAGGAGAAGAACAGTGACCGTCTACCACAGCAGCAATAGAACGGTCAGAAAGGAAACTTGAGATGAAGTTACAGAGAGAAGGATAAAAACCGTAGGAGGGTAGTTTGGAAATCAAAGCTTTGTGCCAGACTTTATCAAAAGCTTTTGATATATCCAAGGCAACAGCAAAAGTTTCACCAAAATCTCTAAAAGAAGATGACCAAGACTCAGTAAGGAGAACCAGATCACCAGTAATGCGGCAGTGACGGAACCCATACTAGTGATCAGATAGAAGGTTGTGAAGTGATAGATGTTTAAGAATCTTCCTGTTGAGGATAGATTTAAAAACTTGAGATAGGTAGGAAATTAAAGCAATAGTACGGTAGTTTGAGGGATGAGAATGGTCACCCTTTTTAGGCACAGGCTGAATGTAGGCAATCTTCCAGCAAGAAGGAAAGGTAGATGTTGACAGACAGAGCTCAAAGAGTTTGACTAGGCAAGGTGCAAGCATGGAAGCAAAGTTTCGGAGAACAACAGGGGGGACCCCATCAGGTCCATAAGCCTTCCGAGGGTTTAGGCCAGCGAGGGCATGGAAAACATCATTGCGAAGAATTTTAATAAGTGGCATGAAGTAATCAGAGGGTGGAGGAGAGGGAGGAACAAGCCCAGAATCGTCCAAGGTAGAGTTTTTAGCAAAGGTTTGAGCGAAGAGTTCAGCTTTAGAAATAGATGTGATAGCAGTGGTGCCATCTGGTTGAAATAAAGGAGAGAAAGAAAAAGAAGCAAAGTTATTGGAGATATTTTTGGCTAGATGCCAGAAGTCACGAAGAGAGTTAGATCTTGAAAGGTTTTGACAGTTTTTGGCTAGTTGGAGAACAGACTTGGCATGGTTCCAGACAGAAATATAAAGTGCATGAGATTCTGGTGATGGAAGGCTGAAGTACCTTTTGTGGGCCATCTCTCTATCATGTATAGCACGAGAACAAGCTGTTTTAAACCAAGGTTTAGAAGGTTTAGGACGAGAAAAAAGAGTGAGGAATGTACGCCTCCATGCCAGACACTATCACCTCTGTTATGCGCTCAGCATACAAAGACGGGTCTCTGACACGGAAGCAGTAATCATTCCAAGGAAAATCAGCAAAATACCTCCTCAGGTCCCCCCAACTAGCAGAAGCAAAATGCCAGAGGCACCTTCGCTTAGGGGGATTCTGAGGAGGGATTGGAGCGATAGGACAAGATACAGATATGAGATTTTGATTGGAGGATCCCAACGGAGAAAAAAGGGTGACAGCATAAGCAGAAGGATTAGAGGTCAGGAAAAGGTCACGAATGTTGAGCGTACCTCCAAGACGGTCAGGAATATGAGTAAGGTGTTGCGCCAATTGCTCTAGGTCGTGGAGGATAGCAAAGTTGAAGGCTATTTCACCAGGATGGTCAGTGAAGGGAGAGGAAAGCCAAAGCTGGTGGTGAACATTGAAGTCTCCAAGAATGGAGATCTCTGCAAAAGGGAAGAGGGTCAGAATGTGCTCCACTTTAGAAGTTAAGAAGTCAAAGAATTTCTTATAGTTAGAGGAGTTAGGTGAAAGGTATACAGCACAGATAAATTTCGTTTGAGAGTGACTCTGTAGTCGTAGCCAGAAACTCGGAAGATTCAAGAGCGTGGGACACGAGAGCAGGTTAAGTCATTGCGCACATAAACACAGCATCCAGTTTTGGATCGAAAATGAGGATAAAGTAGGAGGGAACAGAAAAAGGGGCTACTGTCAGTTGCCTCAGACACCTGAGTTTCAGTGAGGAAAAGAAGAAGAAGTTTAGAAGAGGAGAGGTGGTGTTCTACAGATTGAAAATTAGATTTTAGACCGCGAATGTTGCAGAAGTTAATGAAGAAAAAGTTGAGGGGGGTGTGAAGACACTTAGGGTCGTCGACAGAAAGGCAGTCCGACCTGGGGTCATTTATGGTCCCCTCCCCAGATGGGGACTCCAACTGGGGAGGGGACCGCCGCCTCAATATATATATATATATATATATATATATATATATATATATATATATATATATATATATATATATATATATATATATATATACGAGGTGTGTCATTAAAGTTCCAGGACTGGTGCCACACAAGTTTTATTTCACATCCAGGCTACAAACTATAGGTTATCTCCTTCGAAGTAATCCCCCTGGCACCGCATGCACTTGTCCATCCTTCTCTGCCAGGCTTGCATGCACTGCTGGAAGGATTCTTGCGGGATGCTCCTCAGCTCCGTCGTCACGGCCTTTTTGATGTCGTCCGCATCATCAAAACGGGTCCCCTTCATGACCTCCTTGAGCTTGGGGAAGAGGAAGAAGTCGCACGGAGCGAGGTCAGGTGAGTAGGGCGGTTGCTCCAGCACGGCGATGTTCTTCTTGGCCAAGAACTCTCTGATGCTCAGGGCATTGTGAGCAGGCGCATTGTCGTGGTGAAGCAGCCACGAGTTGCCCTGCCACAACTCCCGCCTCTTCTCGCGCACTGCACGAAGCAGACGCCGCAGTACTTCTTTGTACACATGTTGGTTGACTGTCTGGCCCTGTGGCAAGAACTCGCAGTGGACGATGCCCCTCACATCGAAGAAAGCGATCAACATGACCTTGAAGCTGGACCTGGACTGCCTTGCTTTCTTCGGCCGTGGCGACGCCGGACTCTTCCATTGAAGGCTCTGGCGTTTGGTCTCCGGGTCGTACTCAAATACCCAGGACTCATCGCCGGTGATGACTCTCCTGAGCAAGTCTGGTTCAGTTTCCAGACGCTCGAGGATGTCCTGACACACCTGCATGCGTCGTCCCTTCTGGTCATCGTTCAGGAGTCTCGGCACCATCTTCGCACAGACTTTCCGCATGCCCAGATCTTCAGTGATAATCTTCCACACGCTGTTGTGGTTCATGCCAAGCTCATCTGCGATCTTTCGAACAGTCAACCGACGATCGTCACGCACCATCTGCTTGACACGCTCAACATTGGCCTCATTCCTGCTCGTTGAGGGTCTTCCACTCCTGGGGTCATCTTCCACGTCCTCCCGGCCCTCTTTGAACCTCTTGCACCACTCAAAAACACGTGAGCGTGACATTGTCTCATCCCCGTACACTTTTTGCAGCATACCCAGTGCTTCTGACGGCGTTTTCCCCAACTGCACCAAAAACTTCAAGTTTGTTCGCTGTTCAGCGCTCATTGTTAAACGACCTGCAACAGAGGACATGATTTTAAAAGCACGTAAGAAAAAGATTAGTGACTGTAGAGGGTTGGGAGCGCAGTTGTATACTCCAGACACCAGTCTGGAACTTTAATGACACACCTCGTATGTTCATAAATAAGCCAGGAGTATGTTGGTAGGATACTGACTATAGAAATACCGTATATTGTGTTGTGATAACTCAAATTGGTAAAATCATTTTCTATCCTCTCGAAAGCAATCGTTCTAGTTGTTTATATCTATGTAGAGTGAGAGAGAAGGAGAGAGAGAGAGAGAGAGAGAGAGAGAGAGAGAGAGAGAGAGAGAGAGAGAGAGAGAGAGAGAGAGAGAGAGAGAGAGAGAAACATGGTCTAGAGTCGTGTGATCTAACTGTGGGCCCGTGGGCCAGTTGATTTAGTGTGGCTGTAACAATCTCAATAATTACTATTATATATATATATATATATATATATATATATATATATATATATATATATATATATATATATATATATATATATATATATATATATATATATATATATATATATATATATATATATATATATATATATATATATATATATATATATATATATATATTCACCCCACATGTGTCATGGCCAGCCAGTCCTTTCTCCACCTCTCAAGGGAATTTCACACCCACTTCCTGTCCTTAAGGATAACACCTGCGTACATGTGTTCGTCTTCCTGGCTGGTCATTTCTCCTCCTTCTCTTTCCCAAGAGGAATTCACACCCACTTCCAGTCCTTGGGGATAACACCTGCGTTCGTCCCCTTTCTCTACCTCTCAACGGAATTTCACACACACTTCCAGTCATTAGGTATAACTATCTGCAATAGACCTAGTTCAGATGAATACAGTGAGATAAATCCAGATAAATGGTAGCGAGCTCCCAGTTCATTCAGGAGTTCAGTCCAGACAGAATTCAGTACCAATCAGTCACCCAGTCACGAGCAGTTAGTCCCGGTCTCTCACCCAGTTCCGCTTAGTCACAGTCAGCTTGAGAGATGCTACTCAATCATCATCCATATCACTTCAGAGAGAGAGAACAACCAATCGTCACATTAAATTGGTCTTGAGTCATTAAATTGTCATCGTGTCTTTTATTCGCACCTATCAACTATATCAACCAACTACCCACGACCTCCAGGCTACCAGAATCACCATCTCACTCCGGACCTCAACGCTACCAACACACCAAACATCATCAGTCGACAGGGCAAGTAACAATCATCAACTCAGAATAGAAGCGGTGGACAACAAATCAGAAACAATGGTGGTGCGCAACCTAGAACATAGCCCACCAGCACTCATTGATTAATTTCATATGAAAAAAGAAGATTAAATTATATTAATCTATGATCACCCCTGTGGAATAATAACGATTAGCTTGTTATGACATTGCTACTAAAATAACAATGCCTACAGAGACATTGTTCCTCGGGCCTGTATAGGTGACATGTTGCAATAAATAAATAAATAAATATATATATATATATATATATATATATATATATATATATATATATATATATATATATATATATATATATATATATATATATATATATATATATATATATATATATATATATATATATATATATATATATATAGTAAAGATGAACAGATAAAGCGTCCAGTTTTCTTTCTTCCTTTATTTCTTGCAATGTTTCACCTTAATAGAAGGCATCTTCAGGCCCCCCTCCCGCCCCCAACCAAAAAAAAAATAATATATATATATATATATATATATATATATATATATATATATATATATATATATATATATATATATATATATATATATATATATATATATATATATATATATATATATATATATATATATATATATATATATATATATATATATATATATATATATATATATATATAATTTAGTAAAATACTTTAAAAGATATAATAGGAATAAAAGTATAAAGTGTATCTTTTAGAGTGTTTTACTAAATTTTATCTATATATTCTAGCCTGAAAATGCCTTCTGTGAAGATGAAACGTTGCAAGAAAGAAAGGAAAAATGTATGATAATGATCAAGTCAATCATCATGTTTGCTATTCCTCTAAAAAGTTCACCCCAGCCCAGAAGAATTATTCAGTTATTGAACAAGATCATCTCGCTATAACTTTGGCACTGCAGCATTTTCAATTTTATGTGCCTGACTACTGCCCAAAAGTAACTATTTTCTCAGACCATACTCCCCTGCAATTTCTAAACCGCTTTAAGTTTATGAATGTGAAACTCACTCGGTGGAGTCTGCTACCTCAGGAGTATAATCTCGATGCCAGGGACATAAAGGGGACTAACAGTGTCTTTACCGATATATATATATATATATATATATATATATATATATATATATATATATATATATATATATATATATATATATATATATATATATATATATATATATATATATATATATATATATATATATATATATATATATATATATATATATATATATATATATATATATATATATATATATATATATATATATATATATATATATATATATATATATATATATATATATATATATATATATATATATATATATATATATATATATATATATCATCCCTCGATCCCCTTGCCTTTCTCTGCCTCTCTCGTCCGCGTCTTTCCCCTGGCCTAACTCAACACTGTTTGAACTGAGGGACAAAGACGCGCGCTTGTCCGCGATTTCAGAAACGTTGGTAGTCACATGAATATATATATATATATATATATATATATATATATATATATATATATATATATATATATATATATATATATATATATATATATATATATATATATATATATATATATATATATATATATATATATATATATATATATATATATATATATATATATATATATATATATATATATATATATATATATATATATATATATATATATATATATATATATATATATATAGATAGATAGATAGATAGATAGATAGATAGATAGATAGATAGATAGATAGATAGATAGATAGATATATATATATATATAAATAGATAGACAGACATATAGATGGATATAGATAGATAGATAGTCACCTCACTATTATTCATCAAAGTTCCTCTATACCGAACGTCTTGTCATACCCACTCCTACGTTGATGATTCCATCTTGTACTTTTCCAAGTATTTTCATAGACGTTAAACCCTTCAGGAAGTAAACAATTCACGCAGGAAACCCATAGAACACATGACTTCTGATCTCTAAAATTTCTGATTGGGGCAGAGTAAACTTAGTAATCTTCAATGCCTCAAAAAAACAATTCTTTCATCAATTAACCCTACAGAATCTTCCAGATAACTACCCCCTCTTCTTCAATGACACCCTTGGTTTGTCCTTTATCTATAATCTATATCTCATCTGTTACTAAAACAGCTTGTCTGAAGCTAAAAGTTCTGAGTCGTCTCCTCAAGCTTTACTTTTACTCCCCTCACAGGGGTTTTATTCGTCCATGTATGAAGTATGCTTCACATGAGTGGGGGCATTCCCGAGGAGGAGGCAGTGGGCACCTGCCGAAACGATAACTGCTCCCAGTGAGGTCTAAAGCACTGGATTAAGGGGTGTTATGAATCTATCATTAAACCCAGATGTGATCTAATTGGACGTTTCCTTTCGTGTCTCACAACACAAAAGGGCAGTCACAGCCTGCTCTCTAACCTATTCCATCACACAAAACTACAAGCACCTAATTACACACACACCCTTCACTCAAATTTCAAAATTATCATGTTGACTACTAGACCATACTTGGAGACCATCTGGGAGGCGGACTATAAATGTCCCCAGATCGGACTGCTCTTTTGGTGTCGACCCAAAGTGTCTTGACACCCCAACTTTTTATTCATTAACTTCTGCAACATTCGCGGTCTTACATCAAATTTTCAATCTGTAGAACACCACCTCTCCTCTACTAAACCTCATCTTCTTTTCCTCACTGAAACACAGGTATCTGAGACAGTTGACAGTAGCACCTTTTCTTTTCCCTCCTACTTTCTCTATCCTCATTTTCAATTCATAGCTGAATGTTGCATTTATGTGCGCAACGACTTAACCTGCTCTCGTGCCCACGCTCTTGAATCTTCCTATCTGGCTACGATGATAGAGTCGCTCTCAAATTAAATATGTCTGTGCTGTATACCTCTCACCTAACTCTTCTGATTATAAAAAAAATAATTTTGACTACTTAACTCCCAAAGTGGAGCACATTCTGACTCTCTTCCCTTTTGTGGAGATCTCCATTCTTGGAGACTACAATGTTCACCACCAGCTTTGGCTTTCCTCTCTCTTCACTGAACATTCTGGTCAACTAGCTTTCAACTTTGCTATCATACAGGACCTAGAGCAATTGGTGCAACACTCCACTCGTATTCCTGGCCGTGTTGGAAATAAAACCCAACATTCTTGACCTTTTCTTAACTTTTGATCCTTCTTATGGTGTTACCCTCTCTTCTCCGTCGGGCTCCTCCGATCACAATCTTATATCTGTCTTGTCCTATTTTTCCAATCCCTCCTCAGGATCCCCTTAAGCGGAGGTGCCTTTGGCGTTTTGCCTCTGCTAGTTAGGGAGACCAGAGAAGGTATTTTCCTGATTTTACTGGGAATGATTACTGCCACCGTTACAGAGACCTGTCTCTGTGTGCCGAGCGCATAACAGAGGTGACAGTGTCTGGCATGGAGACGTACATTCCTCACTCTTTCTCTCCATCTAAACCTTTCAAACCTTGATTTTTAACACAGCCTGTTTTTGTGCTATACATGATAGAGAGGTGCCCCACAAAAGGTATTTGAGCCTTCAATCACCAGAATCTTATGCGCTTAATATTTCTGCCTGGAACCACGCCAAGTATATTCTAGCCAAAAACTCCTTCATTAATAGAAAGTGTCAAAATCTTTCAAGATCTAACTCCCCTCGTGACTTTTGACATCTAGGCAAAAATACCTCCAATAACTTTGCTTATTCTTCTTTCCTTCCTTAATTTCATCCAGATGGCACCACTGCTATCACATCTATCTCTAAAGCTGAACTCTTCGCTCAAATCTTTTGCTTAAATCTTTGCTAAAAAATCTACCATGGAGGATTCTGGGTTTGTTCGTCCCTCTCCTTCACCCTCTGACTACTTTATGCTACCTATTAAAATTCTTCACAAAGATGTTTTCATTGCCCTCCCTATCCTAAACCATTGGAAGGCTTATGGACCTGATAGGGTCCCTCCTATTGTTCTCCAAAACTGCGCTTCAGTGCTTGCACCTTGCTTAGTCAAACTTTTTTTTTTTAACTCTGTCAACATCTATCTTTCCTTCTTGCTGGAAGTCTGGCTACATTTAGCCTGTTCCTAAAAAAGGGTGACCTTTCTAATTCTTCAAACTACCGTCCTATTGCTTTAATTTCCTGCCTACCTCAAGCTTTTTTTTTTTATTTATCTTCAACAGGAAGGTTCTTAAACATCTATCACTTCACAACCTTCTATCTGATCGCCAATATAGGTTTCGTCAAGGCCACTCTACTGGTGATATTCTGGTTTTCCTTACCGACTCTTGATCATCCTCTTTTAAAGATTTTGGTGAAACTTTTGCTGTTGGTTTAGACAAATCAAAAGTTTTTGATAGAGTCTGGCACAAAGCTTTGATTTCCAAACTATCTTCCTACAGCTTCTATCCTTCTTTCTGTAACTTCATCTCAAGTTTCCTTTTTGAACGTTCTATTGCTGCTGTAGTAGACGGTCACTGTTCTTCTAAGTCTATTAACAGTGATGTTCCTCAGGGTTCTGTCCTGTCATTCACTCTCTTCCTATTATTTATTAATGATCTTCTAAACCAAACCTTTTATCTTATCCACTCCTACGCTGTTGATACCACCCTGCACTTTTCCATGTCTTTTCATAGACGTCTAACCTTTCAGAAAGTAAACAGTTCACGCAGGGAAGCCACAGAACGCCTGGCTTCTGATTTCTCTAAAATTACTGATTGGAGCAGAGCAGATTTTTTTTTTTTTCTTTTTTGTATTGCTGAGTGGCTCAATAACTCAATTCTTCCATCTATCAGTTCAACATAACCTTCCAGACAACTATCCCCTCTTTTTCAGTAACACTCAATTGACCCCTTCTTCTATACTTAACATCCTCAGTCTGTCTTTTACTTATAATCTAAACCGGAAACTTCATATATCATCTCTAGCTAAAACAGGTTCTATGAAGTTATTTGTTCTGGGTCGTCTCCATCAATTTTTCTCACACCCCCAGCTGCAAACTCTGTACAGGGACCTTATCCGCTCATGTATGAAGTATGCATTACTTCTATGGGGGTTTCAATCGCACAGATATTTTAGACAGGGTGGAATCAAACGATTCTCGTCTTATCAACTCAGTCTGTCCTTTTTAATATAATCTAAACTGGAAACTTTACATCTCTTCTTTAGATAAAACAGCTTCTATGAATGAGTAATCACTGTATAGCAATTTAGTTATAGTCTTCTGTGTCCATCCTCTTTATCAGATGACAGGAACACACCAGCATTTAACACAACAGCGCATTTTTTTATTTTTTTTTTTTATGTAGGAAGGACACTGGCCAAGGGCAACAAAAATCCAATAAAAAAAATATGCCCACTCAAATGCCAGTCCCATAAAAGGGTCAAAGCAATGGTCAAAAATTGATGAATAAGTGTCTTGAAACCTCCCTCTTGAAGGAATTCAAGTCATAGGAAGGTGGAAATACAGAAGCAGGCAGGGAGTTCCAGACTTTACCAGAGAAAGGGATGAATGATTGAGAATACTGGCTAACTCTTGCGTTAGAGAGGTGGACAGAATAGGGGTGAGAGAAAGAAGAAAGTCTTGTGCAGCAAGGCCGCGGAAGGAGGGGAGGCATGCAGTTAGCAAGATCAGAAGAGCAGTTAGCATGAAAACAGGGGTAAAAGACAACTAGATATGCAACATTGCGGCGGTGAGAGAGAGGCTGAAGACAGTCAGTTAGAGGAGAGGAGTCGATGAGACGAAAAGCTTTTGATTCCACCCTGTCTAGAAGAGCAGTATGAGTGGAACCCCCCCCAGACATGTGAAGCATACTCCATACATGGACGGATAAGGCCCTTGTACAGAGTTAGCAGCTGGGGGGTTGACAAAAACTGGCGGAGACGTCTCAGAACACCTAACTTCATAGAAGCTGTTTTATCTAGAGATGAGATGTGAAGTTTCCAGTTCAGATTATAAGTAAAGGACAGACCAAGGATGTTCAATGTAGAAGAGGGGGACAGTTGAGTGTCATTGAAGAAGAGGGGATAGTTGTCTGGAAGGTTGTGTCGAGTTGATAGATGAAGGAATTGAGTTTTTGAGGCATTGAACAATACCAAGTTTGCTCTGCCCCAATCAGAAATTTTAGAAAGATCAGACGTCAAGCATTCTGTGGCTTCCCTGCGTGATATGTTAACCTCCTGAAGGGTTGGACGTCTATGAAAAGACGGTGAAAAGTGCAGGGTGGTATCATCAGCATAGGAGTGGATAGGACAAGAAGTTTGGTTTAGAAGATCATTAATGAATAATAAGAAGAAGAGAGTGGGTGACAGGACAGAACCCTGAGGAACACCACTGTTAATAGATTTAGGAGAAGAACAGTGACCTTCTACCACAGCAGCAATAGAACGGTCAGAAAGGAAACTTGAGATGAAGTTACAGAGAAGGATAGAAACCGTAGGAGGGTAGTTTGGAAATCAAAGCTTTGTGCCAGACTCTATCAAAAACTTTTGATATGTCCAAGGCAACAGCAAAAGTTTCACCAAAATCTCTAAAAGAAGATGACCAAGACTCAGTAAGGAAAGCCAGAAGATCATCAGTAGAACGGCCTTGACGGAACCATACTGGCGATCAGATAGCAGGTTGTGAAGTGATAGATGTTTAAGAATCTTCCTGTTGAGGATAGATTAAAAAAACTTTAGATAGGCAGGATATTAAAGCAATAGGACGGTAGTTTGAGAGATTACAACGGTCACCCTTTTTAGGAACAGGTTGAATGTAGGCAAACTTCCAGCAAAAAGAAAAGGTAGATGTTGACAGACAGAGCTGAAAGTGTTTGACTAGGCAAGGTGCAAGCACGGAGGCACAGTTTCGGAGAACAATAGGAGGGACCCCATCAGGTCCATAAGCCTTCTGAGGGTTTAGGCCAGCGAGGGCATGGAAAACATCATTGCGAAGAATTTTAATATGTGGCATGAAATAGTCAGAGGGTGGAGGAGAGGGAGGAACAAACCCAGAATCGTCCAAGGTAGAGTTTTTAGCAAAGGTTTGAGCGAAGAGTTCAGCTTTAGAAATAGATGTGATAGCAGTGGTGCCATCTAGTTGAAATAAAGGAGGGAAAGAAGAAGAAGCAAAGTTATTGGAGATATTTTTGGCTAGATGCCAGAAATCACGAGGGGAGTTAGATCTTGAAAGATTTTGACATTTTCTGTTAATGAAGGAGTTTTTGGCTAGTTGGAGAACAGACTTGGCATGGTTCCGGGCAGAAATATAAAGTGCATGAGATTCTGGTGATGGAAGGCTTAAGTATAGCACGAGAACAACCTGTGTTAAACCAAGGTTTAGAAGGCTTAGGACGAGAAAAAGAGTGAGGAATGTATGCCTCCATGCCAGACACTATCACCTCTGTTATGCGTGCAACACACAAAGACGGGTCTCTGACACGGAAGCAGTAGTCATTCCAAGGAAAATCAGGAAAATACCTCCTCAGGTCCCCCCAACTAGCAGAGGCAAAACGCCAGAGGCACCTTCGCTTAGGGGGATCCTGAGGAGGGATTGGAGCAATAGGACAAGATAAAGATATGAGATTGTGATTGGAGGAGCCCAACGGAGAAGAAAGGGTGACAGCATAAGCAGAAGGATTAGAGGTCAGGAAAAGGTCAAGAATGTTGGGCGTATCTCCAAGACGGTCAGGAATACGAGTAGGGTGTTGCACCAATTGCTCTAGGTCATGGAGGATAGCAAAGTTGTTGGATAGTTCACCAGGATGGTCAGTGAAGGGAGAGGAAAGCCAAAGCTGGTGGTGAACATTGAAGTCTCCAAGAATGGAGATCTCTGCAAAAGGGAAGAGTGTCAGAATGTGCTTCACTTTGGAAGTTAAGTAGTCAAAGAATTTCTTATAGTTAGAGGAGTTAGGTGAGAGGTACACAAACAAGCCACCCACAGATCAAAAGGGAGGGTTCACCGACTGTTCATCGACACAAGACATTCGGCTTACCAAGAGTCGAGGAGTCACATCATAATATATCATGTGTTAGAAGGAACCGCATTCATAGGCAGTTTGATGGAAACTCCTAAGTCATGACAAATATCAGCAGGGGCGTATTGCGGTAAATTACTCAAGTACTCCTTAATGGCAACTAGCACTGCAACTGTATCCCTCCCAGTCTTCTCGCGGTAAAATTGCTTCTAACTGCATGTCTGGCTTTCGTGGGGTATGGATGAGGACTGAGCAAGACGAAGGAGGCAGCGTCACTCTATTCACTCTGCATGCCCTTCACAAGGCAGGAGGGAGGAAGTCATGTTATAAAGAGAATGCGGGATACAAAGGAAGGGACGGGGTTATGACATACACACCTCCACTTACTACGTGTGGCACACTACGGAGACTATTATCTTTAAAAAAAAAATTCTAGTGAGCATACTATAAGGGATATATACTGATTACTTTATAAGCAAGGGAAACTCTTCAACTAAATATTGGGTGGGACTCAATACGAAATGGCAACGGAATATATAGAAAATTACCTGGGGAAGAAGAGTGATTGCGCACAGAGAATCTTACAATACACTAAACATCTTACATTTTTTTGGATTAAACAACAATAAATGATAATTTGTCATCAATTTTGTAAGGACATGGGCGCATAAATTTGTGTTGATTAATAAGCAAATTAGTTCCTGCAAAAGGCGAATGTCTGTGTTTATGTCCTTGAGCCATTCTCACTTTCACTCAGCAGCACCTCCTTTCCTGTCCTTTTCTTCAATATGGAGATGAGGACTCCTAAGGCCAAAGAGGCCAATAGAGGAAACCCATCTGGACCAAAGGCGAGACTTTTCTACCTTGTCCAGTCAGTATATGAGGAAAGATGTAACCTGAAGGGCTTCACTCATTTATTACTAAGAAGGTAAATGAGACACTGCAACAACATGGTACAAGAAGGTCCAAGATCATCATTACTCCAGAGCTGCATTTCTTATTGGCTAAATAACACTGTAATTATTATTTTGATTATTAGCATTAGTGCATCAATCCTTTCTGTGGGACTTTCCAAGGCATCACAAATAACACTCCTCCAGTTTCGTTTTATATATGTCCAACAGTTAGAGTCACTCAGTTATCAAGAACATCCTTACAGGGGTGGTAATTCTTGAGGTGGTGAGGTCTGGCTCGATAGTCAACCATCTTTGTTTCGTTAACTTAGAGTATCTCATAAAGTTAAGCAGACTCCGGACCTGTCTTAAACTTAAGACCTAGACTAAGCACAACAAAGTTAAGCACAACTTTAATCATAAATCATAATCCTCTATAGTTAAGAATCTTTGTTAATATGACCTCTGTATACGCACATTGTGTGCCCTGCACTAAACTGCATGAATGGTAGCTTAGGGAAGTTGACCTGAGTCAGTGGTAGGTGTGAGAGGGGCTGAACTTGGGTCATAACAATATATATATATATATATATATATATATATATATATATATATATATATATATATATATATATATATATATATATATATATATATATATATATATATATATATATATATATATATATATATATATATATATATATATATATATATATATATATATATATATATATAAACACACACACACACACACACACAGGCACATACACATACACACATGAACAGACAAGTCATTGGCTTCTACAATGGTTGCACTACATATATGAATATTGTAAATAAATGTAAAGTTATTTATACACTTCTGCATGGTGCAAAGCTTTTTACCTTCCAATGCGAATGACTTATACAGTTTTCGGGCAACTTCATCTGTTAACGCTGGTAAATATAACAGTCACTCCCATATAACATTTTGTTGAACTTAATCCATTAACAACGTATGCCTCACATTCATGTTCATCAAACTCAACGATCTTGTACGTCTGCACCGATGACTAATATGTCATGATTTCCGTGGGATATATATATAGGATACTTTTGTCATTAAAACCGTGCTCGATTACGAGTATAGTTTTATTGACTTCACTCCGTCTCCCACAAACATGTTTCACCCATCCCATAACCTTTATTTATCATCTCATTCCGCAGCTTTTGCTTATCGTATTGTATTCAGCTAATAATAAGAACGTTTAAATATAGTTTTATACCGAAAATTAATACAAAAAAGAAATGCTCGACAAACATTTGCAGAAAAATTAAAGTAATAAGTAACTAGTATCTACAAACGGTCAAGATTTGGCGAGTTTCTTAGCACTATCTCCAAAGCATGCACTGTATCTTGTTCTTTACATCAAAAGTAGAGTCACCAGAAACAGATATTCTTGCATCACATTTTGCTCACTGCTTTGTGAAGCAGAGCCGAAAAACAAAAATCCTTAAGTATAACAACTATAACATTTGTTGCTATTACTATTACTACTACTACTACTTCTATTGTCATGGCGGCATTGTTTACACGGCAAGCAGAGAGCTCTCCAAGTTTTTTCAAGATAACAAGGGTTGCAGAGTAGCTACATACGTCAAACTATCCGAGCAAGTTATCTAAGGATACAGGTGACAATATAAAAGGACTTCTAGATCAAGGTGGTTTTGGACTTAGACTAAATTACTGTAAGAAATTTTAGTCACAGTCCTACACACCTTCTCCACCTGTTGGCTGGCGTCTGAGCATGCACAGTAGCATCTTGACGTCACGAAGCAGTAAACCTCAGATCCCACCGTGACGTATCGCACCATCACATCGATATGGATTTATCTGCGATTACAAAATTGCTAGAATCTCAAGAGAGAGCATATAAAAGTGCTATGGAGATCATGATGAAGCACTTAGCCGAGAGAATACAGACATTAAAATCAACTGTCTCGTATATCACTACCAGCCTGAAGTTCAGTCAACGAGAAACTGACGAAGTCAAAACAGCTAACAAAGATCATGGAAAAGAAAAGCTTGCCAACAGAGATACAACTGATAAGCTCTCTCACCATATTGACTGTACAAAACAACACATCAAAGACATGGAAGAAAATATAAATTATTAGGAGGATTACAACAGGAGGAACAACATTCATGTTAGCAGTGTGAAGGAGCATGGCACTGGAGAGACCTGGGAGCAGATGGCAACGGTGGGCGGATAAGCTGCAGCTGCCTGGTGTCGGACTGGAACGGGCCCATAGGATGGGACAGCGCCAGCATGACAGGTCTCGTCCCATCGTGGCATGATTCTGCCGCTACTGCGATCGAGAGGTCATGAGGAGTGCGAGGAAGCTGCCAGGAACCAATATCCACCTCAGTGATAACCTGTGCGCTGCTTCGCAGGCCGTCAAGAGTGCACAAATACCACAGCTGAAGCAGGCAAGAGCACAAGGGAAAATAGCATACTTTAGGCATACTAAGCTCACCGTGAAGGACAGGCTTGGTAGCATGAATCCATAAGAAAATCAACCTTCCACGAACAAGGGCCCATCTAATTTCGGCCATGATCAGCAGCAACAACTGTGTGGTGCAGGCGTTGCAGCTGACCCAGTGGTAGCTGATAGAACTGTTGGAGCTGTGACTGGGACGGGTGCTGATGTGGATGATGCGAGGGCGAGAGATACTGGTGTGGAGGAAAAGGCCAACGCGGTGCAGCCGTACCCATCCCTTCCCTCGCCTTCTAGGCCCGCCCAGTCACATACTACACGGGCTTCTCTTCGCAGACTCAAGAGATGAGGAAAAATCCTCGGAGGAATGTGAAGAAGTAATTTGCAAGGTAGGAAAGTAATTTGACATTCATCTTAATGATGGCTACTGATAAATTCCTTCCTTCTTACTCGATTAGTGACGAGGAACTTGAACGGCTTACTAGCAGTGACATAATACATACAAAATATTTGTGTATAAATGACCATGATCAGGTGATATTTAGTCCGCTAGACCTAGAACAAGATCATTTACAGTCCAGGTATTAATTTTTTTTTTTTTTTCTAATTTTGGGAAGCATGACAAAAAAAATTTCAGAATATATGTACTTGAATGATGCTAAAACAAAATTAAATGAAGTTGATGTATTTTCGATATTAAGTATGAACATTAGAAGTCTGGCCAGTGATCTTCAAATGTTAATTGATGGTGTTTTCTAGAGAACAGTAGATTTGATGTATTGGGATTCTCTAAGACTAAACTGGATAATGACATAGATCCCTTATATAACATTCAAGAATAAAAAAAAATAAAATAAAATAACACATGGAACTTAGGTCCTGAATGTGCGTACAGGAGATTGAGAGAGAGAGAGAGAGAGAGAGAGAGTGTGTGTGTGTGTGTGTGTGTGTGTGTGTGTGTGTGTGTGTGTGTGTGTGTGTGTGTGTGTGTGTGTGTGTGTGTGCCGAGTACGTAGAAGGCCATTTTTTCATAAGAGGAAGTTTCTGATGAGAGTGCAATATACTATAATGATTTCGCATTAAGAAAACCCACTCATATCATTATCACATTTCTAATCGTGTCAAGCTTTCCTCATTCCTCCTCCTCCCTTCCCCCGCCTCGCCTCTCTCTCTCTCTCTCTCTCTCTCTCTCTCTCTCTCTCTCTCTCTCTCTCTCTCTCTCTCTCTCTCTCTCTCTCTCTCTCTCTCTCTCTTTCTCTCTCTTGTAACCGTCGTCCTCTGAAACTTGGGCTTTCACTCTCGTTTGCTCTATTTTTTTTATTTTTATTCTTCATTTTATTCCCATACAGTTTATTTTAATGTTGTTCATGATCCTTTTCTTATTTACTCCTTTATTCTTTATCATTTTCTATTCGTTTTACCTTCCATCCTATACTCGTCCCTCAGATCGGTTCCGTCCTCCCACCTGCCCTTGAACCCTCGTGTGTAGAATTATGAGGTCTCAGGCGCTCTTGTGAGGGCATGTGCAAGGTAGAGCCACAAATGGGAAGAAAGGTGAAGGAGTGCGGGAGGGAGGGAGGGAAGGAAGGAAGCGTCAAGGAGTGGAACGGTCTTGGGGTCGACTTTGAGAGGGGAGAGAGGGAAGCGGGAAGTAGTAAATGACCAGGTAGAGAAGGTGGTGAAAGGGGAGGGGGATGACTGCAGAGGAAGAAAACTGGACTGGAGTTGCCAGAATGACACACGCTTTTTAAGGTATTCCCAAATGACATTCGCTTTTGGTGTGTGTGTGTGTGTGTGTGTGTGTGTGTGTGTGTGTGTGTGTGTGTGTGTGTGTGTGTGTGTGTAGTGTGTGTGTGTGTGTGTGTGTGTGTGTGTGTGTGTGTATACGAGGACAATGAAACTAATCTCATATTCAACTGCGTAACCTGGCTGAACTATTCAATACTTTATTCAGTCTACTTTCATGTGAAATACTAAAAGAAAATCAGAGTTGAAGAACAAACGCTAAAACACTAAACACTAAAACAATAACGGACAGAAGAGAACAATGAAACATAAAACTAAGAGAACACAAGGTGGGGTAAATAAAGCTTATAAACAGGAAAAGAAAGGAATGAAGATAAAAGTTAAGAAAGAGGAAGAGGAAGAAGGAAGAATTAGAGGAAGAGGTGAGAGAGGAGCATGAGCAGTAGGAGGAAGGAGTGTGGGAGGAGGAACTGGGAAAGGGAGAAGGAAGTGGTGGTGGCGGCAGCTGAGCGCTCGATTCAGGTTTCGGGGACACTTTCACTTTCATCTTTTACCCAAACTTGATCGCCGCCACGTCAGAATGTAATAAGGGCCAGTTTCTCCACGCCTAGATACGTACCACGCCGCCCCGTACCTCGTCCCAGCCTTAACCAATGAGTTCTCACCCCGAGTTCACACTACGTTCCACAGCCGCTCCACATAGCGTCATACCATCGCAGCCTGGCCCGCTACATGCACGGCATTACACCCTACCACACTTCTCATATAATACGACTTGCCTTACCACCAGCTGCCACGCATGGAGTTCCACTGCATTATTTCGCCCACCCTCCACCAGCCACACACCGGCCTGCCTCTCCACTCGCCTTCGCAACACAACCGTCATGTCCTACCGCTTGGCCACGCTGCGCTCTCCCCAACACTGCTCTACATTTCATTACCACCACGTCTTGCCACACCTTGCGCCACCACCACGCCACACATATTGAGGTCGTGGACGTTTGAATTAACTTAAATTAGGAAATCACGAAAAAAAAACTTCATCCTAAAACAACAGAAAATAAGTTCTGCAGAATTTCCTCAACATACCTAAAGTTGCTGCGTCATTAGAGGAGATAAGTATGTCGCGTGGTATAAACTTACCCATTTGTAGCTGTTGTACCTGAAGTTGCTGTGTCATTAGAGGAGATAAGTGTGTCGCGTGGTATAAACTTACTCATTTGTAGCTGTTGTAGAGATAATAATAAATAATAAAAAAAAAAGAATGGCTACTATACACATCAATGATCAGAAAAAAAATACCTACGAAAGCGTAACAGTTAAAGATGCAAAGTAGAAACAGAAACATGCGTCTCTTTTTCAAACATTAAATAGGATAAGGAAACAAAATGGAGGAAGGCAGCAAGCAATAAAAATGCATCACACATAAGTGGACACGACTAAGCTCTGTAGCAGTTCTATATTAATTTTATCTTCTTATCTTCTATCTTTCCATTTTCCAGTCTTTCTCATTCCTATTCTCTTCTTTTTTTTTTTTTTTGTCAGTTCCTTGCCATTTTCAAATGAAAAAGTTACTTCATGCGTTGTCCTTCGTATAGTGTTCCCTTCGATATCATTTTTGCCGTCTCATTCTACCGCACCCTCCGTGCTCTAGTTCTCGCCTGATGTCAAGACGACAACTCTCCTGCTTGCCTTCGCTTCCTTAGGCCTAAGGAAAAGGTGGGGGTAGGAAGTGGTGTCTCAAGGCTGAATGTTGTCATTAGGAAGTGGAGCAGGAGGAGCAGGAGGAAGAGGAGAGAAGACGAGGAATCTAAAATAATGTGTATGTTCTACGAAGAGAGAGAGAGAGAGAGAGAGAGAGAGAGAGAGAGAGAGAGAGAGAGAGAGAGAGAGAGAGAGAGAGAGAGAGAGAGAGAGAGAGAGAGAGATAAACAGACACACACACACACACACACACACACACACACACACACACACACACACACACACACACACACACACACACACACACACACACACGCACGCACAGTTTGGGAACATGATGAACAGAAGCCACACATTTCCTACGATATGCGTGTTAAGGTAGAAAAGGAATCAATAAAAAAAAGTTTTGAATGACGTCAGGTGAGGAAAATGGCAATAGATAAAGAAAAAAAACGGTAAGCAGGTGCAACTGCGATAAAGGGAATAGAGGAAAGGTGTGGGAAGGCCAGGAAACAATGGAAGGAAGGAAGTAACACGTCCCTGGCATATTAAAGATATGGAAATGAAGGCAAAACAGGGAGGTGAATACAATGTGCGTGTGTGTGTGTGTGTGTGTGTGTGTGTGTGTGTGTGTGTGTGTGTGTGTCTGTGTGTGTGTGTGAGAGAGAGAGAGAGAGAGAGAGAGAGAGAGAGAGAGAGAGAGAGAGAGGAGAGAGAGAGAGAGAGAGAGAGAGAGAGAGAGAATGGACTCTAATGGGAAAACTTGAAACATTTATCCATGGGAGTACAAGGTTACACAAGCCAGCCACCCACCACCACCACTACTACCATCGCTGCTACCCGCCATCGTCAGCAACAATACGGGGAAAAGAGAGAGGAGAGAGAGAGAGAGAGAGAGAGAGAGAGAGAGAGAGGAGAGAGAGAGAGAGAGAGAGAGAGAGAGAGAGAGAGAGAGAAAGGAAAATAAACAAGAGGGGAGGAAGGTCAGAAGGGATGCAGATGTGGTATTTTTCTCTCCTCCCTTCCGCAAGGCAGTCCATGGCTAATTATTCTCGCCTGCTGCTGCCTGCACATCCGAGCTTGCTTTCCTCACCTTCTCCATTCCCGCCTCACCTCCTGCACCACCAGCCTCATCGTCAAGTTAATCCGCTCTTCGAAAGTGGCAACCTCATCTGCACTGATGAAGGACCAATTAAGTGCTTCGGCAACGGCGATCCAGTCAAAGCAGGTCAAGGGGAGGTGGTGTGGGAGACAGGACGGCAGGTGGCAGAGATAAGCAAGGGCATAGGCAAGCAAGATTAGTGCATCAGTGGAAAAGCAGAAGTAGGAAGGAGAAGGGAGTGGAAAGACAGGCAACGAACGGACACTGAGAGACATGGAGAAGTAACATGGAACTGCAATAATGTGTTCTTAAGATAACTTATTCGTTAATCTCAACCCGCCCTACGTGTCCATGGAAGCTTCTCTGGCTTATATGTTGCTTGTTACGAATGACTGTTTACCACGGATAACGAAGACAAATTCAGTAAATGATACATATTTTGTGTCGAAAATCTAGTGATTGACAAGAAAATCAATTTCAAGCGATGCCTTTTGCGTTATTACTGCTTCTAATGGTAGTTCCATCACCTCAAGATTTCCTGTCTGGCTTAACAGATGAAATTTCTCCGCGGGTGTACGCATAAATACTACAAGTGTGTGTGTGTGTGTGTGTGTGTGTGTGTGTGTGAGCTTGTGTTATCTTCGCTGTCCTTCTGTTCGCCCGTGTGCCTGAGGGGGTAGTGATTAATTTACACCGAGTAGAAAATGCAATGCAATATCAGTAAATAAAGAACACAAACTTCAGTCTGAAACACAAATCATTAAGTTGATTCCAGATGAGTGCAGAGAGAGAGAGAGAGAGAGAGAGAGAGAGAGAGAGAGAGAGAGAGAGAGAGAGAGAGAGAGAGAGAGAGAGAGAGAGAGAGAGAGAGAGAGAAATAAAAAAATAGATATGCAAACTCTTAACAGCGTTGTGCGTGTAATAATTAGCTGTAAAGGATCCCCCTGCACACACTCGTGCACACAGACACACGCAAAAAAAATAAATGTTATGGTGGATCCATTAACGCTAATTGGCTGTTGACCTTTATTAAATGTAAATTTTCCCCTGAAGGGCAAGAACATAATTATACTACGGTGTAAAATTCTCTCGAAATTGCCTTCATATTTCATTTATTACAATGTAGTCTTTTCCAAATTATTTAGGAAAGCTGCACAATGCACAAGCCATCCACACTCAGTACTGGCAAAGTTCTATCATTAAAAACGGGTTCTGCGGGGCAAAGTACGGAAAAATGAACGAATGAGCCTTTGAAGCAAACTATCTAGATTTCTCTTTCAATGACTCAAAGAAAATAATTAGCTTATAAATTCAAAGAGTCATTCTAAAACATTTAGTATTTAGAGCTTGTGTATGTTACAGTACATGAAATAGATAAATAAATAAAATTCCTGAATGTGCCCATACATTTGCTGGAAGAAAAACATATCAATAATCCAGTTTCTTTTGTTATGATTTATACTTGGAAAATTCACGTGGCGGCTAAAAAGACGATAAAAGTGAAAAAAAAAAAAAAATAATAATAAAAAAATATAAATAAATAAACAAATAAATAAAGATAAAATAAATAAATAAATAAGATTAAATTGTCATGTTTGAAAAAAAAAAAAAGGCGTTATATTTCCCCTATCAATTAAGCGTCTTTCTGGCTCTTTGCATCTTTCTGTATCGTGGTACTATTTTATCTATTTGTCTATATGTATGTTTGGCTGCTTGTCTGCCTTTATGTACTTGTCTGTTTCTTTACCTATACTTACACATCTCTCTCTCTCTCTCTCTCTCTCTCTCTCTCTCTCTCTCTCTCTCAAGTATCCGAGAGTTGGGTGAACAAAAAAAAAAATATCCATCGGGGTCAAGCTCATAAGGAAAACTAAGGGAAAATTAACGCATAAAGATATGTACATGTAGCAAGTAGACGATTAATATAAGGAACTAATAACATAAGGTTTAGGGATTAGTTACTTTCAAGTTTCTTCTCGTCACGAGTCTGAAATATCATCGGAAGGAAAAAGAAAAAGTAGACCAGTCAGGGCCGAACTAGAGCAAAATCAAGAAATGTAAAAAAAAAAAAAAAAAAAAGTAGCATGGAGTTGTGTTCCACTTCAAAGCGAACAACAATGCTTTCATGTCTTCCACCGTCACTGCCACCATCAAAGGTTCAAGGACTGTGTTACAGTGTAAAAACCAAAGAATTCGCAAGAAAAAATAACACCATCAGAGTATGAGACAAAGTCGTAGCCAAGTTAAAAAAGCAGTGAGAATGATGTGAAAGCGAAAACTGCGCACGTGAGCCCTGGGGTACATAGTGCGGAGGGAGTGTGGTAATGGTTCGAATCCGACCAGAAATTCACTTTCCCTTTAAACATTACTTGCAAGTGTTTAATCGTGTCACTATGCAAAGAAAAGTGCACTGCTCGGCAAAGAGAGAGAGAGAGAGAGAGAGAGAGAGAGAGAGAGAGAGAGAGAGAGAGAGAGAGAGAGAGAGAGAGAGAGAGAGAGAGAGAGAGAGAGAGAGAGAGAGAAACAAAATTATATCAAACAAAACAGGAATGAGACAAGAGAAAAGACGTAGACGCATATATTCTGGACAGACAGACAGACACACCACGTGACAGACAAACACACACATATAGGTCAACTGCGAGGGAAAACCATAACTTCTGTAGAAGCCAATGAAGGAAGAAATGCGGTCAGTGAGGCAGAGAAAGGAATCAAAATAAAAAGTTAATTTCTCAGCGTTTCTCATCTAAAACCCTAAAGAAAAAGCGCTGGAAAAACTTACCTGTCCATGTTGACATACAAATGGAACGCAATAAAATATCCCTTGTTTTGTGGGTTCTACCTCCGTGGCCTTCACCCAGTGGTGAATCTGAGCCAACAACAACAACAACAGCATCATTCTTACATTGCATCCTCTTGCATTATTGCTTATCATGTGTGTTCACTTTTTCCTCATTGAAACATAAGTAATGAGTTATTAATTTTTGTTTTATCATTTACTATATGATGAGAGTGGATGTGAACTTAACACACTTTCTTTCCACTCCATGATGACATTAATGATTTTCTTTAACCTTGCTTTTTTTTTTATCTTGTTTATTTATATTTTATAGTTCCTTCTCCAGAGTTATATTTGAATGAACTTATTTTCACATGAAAGTCTCTTCAGCATGCTCCCTGGTGAGTAGGAAGCTAAAACTTTGCCCTTCATAACATTATATGCAAGCTAACGTTATGGTAGTTGCTCTTGGTCCACTCTGACTCTTGCATTCTGTAATTAAACATCTGCAGAAAAATCAAACACAAAGAGTAAAACTGAAATCGCCGGGGAGAATCGGTCGGTCAATTACCATCAAACTCGGACCAATATGTTGCTCAGCTCCAAATTTAGTGAGTCCCGGCACACTTCAAACACACACACAATCTCTCTCTCTCTCTCTCTCTCTCTCTCTCTCTCTCTCTCTCTCTCTCTCTCTCTCTCTCTCTCTCTCTCTCTCTCTCTCTCTCTCTCTCTCTCTCTCTCTCTGACACACACACACACACACTATGAACTTTAGATCAGGTACAAAGCAGTCGGGAATGAAGTGCACATTTTTTCTTTTTCTAACAAGACATCGTCCCTCCATGGTATTACATATTTAATCTGACACACCACCTCATTTAGAAATACTGAATCTCTATAGAAATCGGTCCACTGTATACACACCAAACTTTGCTGAGGTCCTGGTCTATGGAGGCTGTTGTTTCTGGTGTATGTGGAATGCTGAGCTCGACAACTATTCAGAGCCACCCAACAGTCTGGTTCAAATTACAAAAGTCACCAACATTCCTCTTTCTCCTTAGTGTACCCTGTAATTACACGTCAACCTTTTTTGCTAGTTTTTCATTCCCAGTTTATGTTCTCTTCTTATTTTTTTCATAATTTTAATTTGTTTGCTACTGTCCCCGCGGCAACAACACTAAACGGCTGCCTCTGTGGTTGAACAATTCACTCGATAGACATTATTCACAACCATATATATTTTTTTTCTGTTAACCTTCTCTTTGTGTCTGGAAAGTCCGAGGCCCAAAGTAAAAGAGTTCCTGGGGAGCGAATAAAGGATTTTTTTTTATTCACATATTACCTCCACTCCACAAATTGCAGGCCAAAAGTTTGATGGCTCTCGTCCTTTCCAACACTTACGTATACAAAACAGCTATGAAATAAAATCCAAGATTATTCAACATTTCAGATCAGGAAAATAGAGGAAAAAATAGGAGGGAATTCGAACCATCATATATAAGACAACCTGAGCTTAAGGCAAATAACATGACGGATGGAGGTGGTTGGCGAGGAGATAAGAAAGAATTCAAGAATGGTTTTCCTGTGTCGTATCATGGGAGTCAACTCGCTGCCATGCCGACATACAGCAAGACAATGGACTGAAATAATAATCAAGCGACCAACTACATATTTTATTAGCCGAGTGATTTTTCTCATCTCAGAGGAAAGCAATGAAAAGAGAAGGATTTTTTTTAGGACAAGAGAAATCAATGTAAAGAAGATCCACACAAAAACTAACCTGAGCGTATATTCTTACACGAGAAAAGAAAGAATGGAAAGCAAGTGTAAAGTCGGGTGAACTTTTTATTTATTATTTTTTTTTATTTTTTTTTTTTACGCGTGTCGGTATGAAAAAAAAAAAAGGCAACGAGCGTTCATATAATGGAACTAAATAATAACAGAATCTGTTTGTATATCACTTGATTAACTGCAAGTACTAGCACGCATCACTCACACACACACACACACACACACACACACACACACACACACACACAATCAATCAATACTATTTCAATCAATCAATAGTATTTCCCTTCTAGGTTAGACTTAGTTTTAGGATAAATGTTAAGTATTTCCCCACCCCCTCTGTACATTTTAAGTTTGTTAACTGCCTGAAGAATAAACCGTTTATTATTATTATTATTATTATTATTATTTTTACACACACACATGAAAAAAAACAAAAAAAAACAAATACAGATTAAGGTCTACTGCAAACAATGAGAATCTAAAACTATACTAACCTAAAACAAGGACGACTCAGATTGTTCAGACTACTTCACTTTCCTTACGAGTGAAATCTAGTTTGGAGCCTCTGCGTTGCAAAATAAAAAAGTAAAGCTAACAGAAAGTATTAACAAATATCACAGGCATAAATCCTCTCCAACTCAATGCACACTGTACACACATAGGGTATTTCAGTGAGGTGAGGTGCGCCACTAGGTACCAAGGATCTAACACTATTAAGGGACTGCGCTGCGCTATTGATCCGGATGACTTCCTGACCCTCCACGCAGCCCCCATACCCCACCGCCCCTCGCCACTCGGCCATCCTGACCGGCCGCCCAGTAAATCCTCGTCAGACCTGCTCTCAAATCTTCAAGTTGGAAGATCAAAGTGGAGTTTCTATAGACTTCGACGGTCACCCACTCCCACTTTCTCTCGTATGCTTTCTCTACCTTCCATCATCATAAATATTTGTGTGTGTGTGTATGTGTGTGTGTGTGTGTGTGTGTGTGTGTGTGTGTGTGTGTGTGTGTGTGTGTTTCTCAATAGAAGGGATACAGCATGCGTTATGACAAAAAAATAATCTCATAATTTGTCTTACTTTCCACGGTCTCTCTCTCTCTCTCTCTCTCTCTCTCTCTCTCTCTCTCTCTCTCTCTCTCTCTCTCTCTCTCTCTCTCTCTCTCTCTGTCTGGCTTATTTATCCTTAGCAGCAATGCACCTTCATCGGTCAAGGGGAATAGACCTCGCGTGGAATGAAAATTACTGTTTAATATTTTCTGCCTCTCCCAGGGTTCGAAAACCAGTCCTGCATACGTAACACTAGAACCGTGTGTGTGTGTGTGTGTGTGTGTGTGTGTGGTTAATACTTCAGTGAACTGTGACCATATTTGAACCTCAAAATTACGACTAAACCTTCCTTGCTTCCTTCCTTCCCAGATGGTTCATACTTGGTCTTGGTTTATGCGCTGTGCGAGTCGACCTGCCTTCCTGTATAATTTTCTTCTTGACTAAAACTTGAATGTGGAAAGATACGGAACTTTGACATGTGAAAGTGTGTGTGTGTGTGTGTGTGTGTGTGTGTGTGTGTGTGTTCATCTCAACAAACCTGTACCAAATCGTCTGTGTATATTCGAGAAAGAAAATTCACGAGAGGAAATAACGAAAGTGTGTAAATACGTTCCTAAGTTTTATGCTCTCAGTTGTGAGTAGGTGTCATTACTGGAGTGCGTGTGAGAGTGTGCGTGTGTGGCTCCTCTGCATTTATGAGCACGAACTCCTTGCACACACACACACACACACACACACACACACACACACACACACACACACATTTTACCCAGAGGTGGTGTATGAATCTCTCACAGGCCTGACTCAGGATGGCATGTGTGGCAAAGCTCAGCACACAAGCAACAGTATCAGACTTATGGAGAAACGTGCCTCGGGAATGACGATGGGTAGAAGAAAGAAGACAAGAGAAAGAATATGAAAAGATAGAATGGTAGATTAGCTGCAAATGGTGAAAAAGAATGAAAACCGGTAAATATGCGAGCAATTACATTAAAAAAAAAAAAAAAACATAGGAAGATAGGTATAAGAGGGACAGTTCTCAGCAGGATAAAAGTATAGGGTGTACACATTATTGCATGACAAATAGCAATTAAAAGCTTTAGGGGATTAAGAGTGATTAAGGAATGCGTGTTCGGATTTGTGTGTCATTATATTAACTATCGTGACCTGATTATACCCACGCACTTGAGTGTGTGTGTGTGTGTGTGTGTGTGTATGTGTGTGTGTGTGTGTGTGTGTGTGTGTGTGTGTGTGTGTGTGTGTGTGTGTGTGTGTGTGTGTGTGTGTTACTATATTTTGAAAGCATTTTTTCATATATAATAGCGAGCAGAACTGAATAAATGAAACAATACTTTATGTTCTAAAGTAATGGAAAGATAACGTAATATTACCGAGGATATCACACTCTTTTAACCATAACTACAGCAAATAACACAAGGGAAATCAGTATAGATTTTAGTTATACATGTAATGTATAGTAAGATAAATGCAAATCATTACAATAAGAAAGAAAGCGTAACTATGAAATATTGCAAACCTGATGAAAATCCTGATGCGTAATGATGAAAGAGTGACGGACCACAAACACGTGTGTCAATAAAACTCATAACAAATTCAAATGCACGCCTGACACACATGCTCGCGCGCGCGCGCGCGCGCACGCAAACACGCGCACGCACTCACGCACGCATGCGCGGGAGCGCACACACACACACACACACACACACACACACACACACACACACACACTAAATAATATTCCCTCACATAAACCACTGCTGGCAAGACGAGAAGCTGGCACAGTAATGGTAAGGGTGGGAGCGCAGGAAGGAGGGTGGTAGGAGGATTACAGAAGTGAAAATATACGCACCGATAAAGAATGCATATTTCACGTGCCTTCACCACCCTCTCACATCCCCTCTTTTAATCTTCCCTTCGCACCTTTACTTTCTTGTCTTTAATTTCTTCATCCTTGCCTCACCCAACTCCACTTTCCCCTGTTCCCTACTGATCTTGCCTCATTTAATATCGATACTCCAAGTAAGGACTTAGCATACTCGTATCATTAACCACCTAAAAACCATAAAACCTTCGTACTTGATCACCGTGATCACTACTTTTCAGAGACAACAATTACAGGCCAACTACTTACACATTGTGCCATTACCAATACGCATAACACATCACCAAACTAACAAGCATCCACGAATATACTCCTGCCCTCCCTCTAGCATACTTACAGCACTAGACGTAGACTACACCTTATTTTTCTTTTTACATCAGTTTTCTCTGATAAAAAGACAGTTTAATGCAGTGCGTGAAATCAAATAGCGCTGCTAGAACATGATATGTTGCAGCTTGAAATCCCCTGTAATCACTCGTAATCATACGCACATAACATACCAGAGGAAAATCCTATTACACCCCTTTGTCTGCATGAAACGTTAATGCAGCTCTCGCAGTCATTTCACATACATCGTGCGTTCAAGAATTCATTCATGACAATGTAAGGTAAGTGAGATTACACACGTATCTTGTGTAATAAAGGAATATGGTAAAAGAGAAAGCTTCTGAGCTAGATGCACTCTTTACTTTAGAAAACAATACCAAATAATCAAAACTATTAGTATTTTATATGCAAACTATCAGTTGGGACATCACTAAACTCTAACGTTCTTAAGGAAGAAGAAAAGTATCGAATTTCCAAACCTGATTTCGAGTAAAATCAGCGTCTTCCACAGATACACTCGTTCTAGATCATCTTAATGCATTCACTGCACTAAAAGACGAAATTGCTAGTAATAATCTATGTCAGAGTTCTGAAAGTTTTAAAAGGTTGAAAAGTGAATATAATTACGAAAAGCACTATATCTGACGACAGAGTTTTATACAAGAAATTCAAATGAGTTAGTTTGATTCCTGGAGTTTGTCCTTCTCTGTTCTTGTCTGTGGTCCATGTGTTAGAGAATTCTGTAGAATAGTCGATCATTTTAACATCACGGCAGTTAACATAGGTGGAATATACTCGTCGGTAGTGACGGGACTTCTACTCTCTTGTGTTCCCGTGAACTGAAGGAAGCCCAGACTGTCATACATGGTACACTGCGAGCTGCCGTCACCAAGCTTTGACAGCTGTAGGTCAATGTTGCTCCGCTTCGTATCCGGCGTTTTTCATGGGTATGCTATTTGGATATCATGTGATCTTTATTTGCCTCTCTTCTTTACAGTCTGCAGTGAACTCTGGCTTAGCGACCGCCTAGAGGATTTGTGTTTGAAGAAAATTGACAGTCTATTTTTTATTTTGTTTATTTATTTATTTATTTATTTATTTATTTATTTATTTTGGTCAAAATATAAGAATAGCTAATTCTGGCATTCTGACATTTCTTTTTTAAAGTCTGGAATACATTATTAAAAAAGCAGCGGTTAGTAATATGCTGAAGTATTACCATAATGTGTATACTTCATCTTTGATAAAATGTGATTTAATAAATTTTTATAAACATTTTTTTTTTTCTAATTTTCCAAAATGAACATAACTTCCATAAACTTAGTGCGTCTGTGGCGAGAAGAAAGAAAGTTAATTGTTCCAGGGTTTATAAATGAAAGTCCACGGAGGTCGAGGAGTAGTTGTGCTACATCTTGGCCACCACAAAATATCATGCAGAAGAGTGTCGCTGCCACACTTTCTATACAGATAAGCAAGTATGGGCTTCTGTCATACAGAACTAGACTTCAAAACTCTGCAACCACTAGTGGCGAAGGGATTATTTAAAACGGTATGTACACGTGTGTACTCAACAGCCTCATTTTCTAAGGCTGGTTACTTATCAATTAAGTTTAAGATAAAGGTTATATATATATGTATATATATATATATATATATATATATATATATATATATATATATATATATATATATATATATATATATATATATATATATATATATATATATATATATATATATATATATATATATATATATATATATATATATATATATATATATATATATATATATATATATATATATATATATATATATATATATATATATATATATATATATATATATATATATATATATATATATATATATATATATATATATATATATATATATATATATATATATATATATATATATATATATATATATATATATATATATATATATATATATATATATATATATATATATATATATATATATATATATATATATATATATATATATATATATATATATATATATATATATATATATATATATATATATATATATATATATATATATATATATATATATATATATATATATATATATATATATATATATATATATATATATATATATATAATGTATGTATATATATATATATATGTGTGTATATATATATATATATATATATATATATATATATATATATATATATATATATATATATATATATATATATATATATATATATATATATATATATATATATATATATATATATATATATATATATATATATATATATATATATATATATATATATATATATATATATATATATATATATATATATATATATATATATATATATATATATATATATATATATATATATATATATATATATATATATATTTTTTTTTTATTTATTTATTTTTCATATGTAGGAGGGACACTGGCTAAGGGCAGCAAAAATCAAATGAAAAAAAATGCCCCCTGAAATGCCAGCCCCATAAAAGGGTCAAAGCAGTAGTCAAAAATTGATGGATAAGTGTCCTGAAACCTCCCTCTTGAAGGAATTCAGGCCATAGGAAGGTGGAAATACAGAAGCAGGCAGGGAGTTTCAGAGTTTATTAGAGAAAGGAATGAATGATTGAGAATAATGGTTAACTCTTGCATTAGAGAGGTGGACAGAATAGGGGTGAGAGAAAGAAGAAAGTCTTGTGCAGCGATGCCGCGGAAGAAGGGGAGACATGCAGTTACCAAGATCAGAAGAGCAGTTACCATGAAAATAGCGGTAGAAGATAGCTAGAGATACAACATTGCGGCGGTGAGAGAGAGGCTGAAGACAGTCAGTTAGAGGAGAGAAGTTGATGAGACGAAAAGCTTTTAATTCCACCCTGTCTAGAAGAGCATTGTGAGTGGAACCCCCAAGACATGTGAAGCATACTCCATACATGGACGGATAAGGCCCTTGTACGGAGTTAGCAGCTGGGGGGGGTGAGAAAAACTGGCGAAGACGTCTCAGAACACCTAACTTCATTGAAGCTGTTTTAGCTAGAGATGAGATGTGAAGTTTCCAGTTCAGATTTTAAGTAAAGGACAGACCGAGGATGTTCAGTGTAGAAGAGGGGGACAGTTGAGTGTCATTGAAGAAGAGGGGATAGTTGTCTGGAAGGTTGTGTCGACTTGATAGATGGAGGAATTGAGTTTTTGAGGCATTGAACAATACCAAGTTTGCTCTACCCCAATCAGAAATTTTAGAAAGATCAGAAAGTCAAACGTTCTGTGGCTTCCCTGCGTGAGATGTTTATCTCCTGAAGGGTTGGACGTCTCTGAAAAGACGTGGAAAAGTGCAGGGTGGTATCATCAGCGTAGGAGTGGATAGGGTAAGATGTTTGGTTTAGAAGATCATTAATGAATAATAAGAAGAGAGTGAGTGACAGGACAGAACCCTGAGGAACACCACTGTTAATAGATTTACGAGAAGAACAGTGACCGTCTAGCACAGCAGCAATTGAACGGTCAGAAAGGAAACTTGAGATGAAGTTACAGAGAGAAGGATAGAAGCCGTAGGAGGGTAGTTTGGAAATCAAAGCTTTGTGCCAGACTCTATCAAAAGCTTTTGATATGTCCAAGGCAACAGCAAAAGTTTCACCAAAATCTCTAAAAGAGGATGACAAAGACTCAGTAAGGAAAGCCAGATCACCAGTAGAGCGGCCTTGACGGAACCCATATTGGCGATCAGATAGAAAGTTGTGAAGTGATATATGTTGAACATTTTTACCTACTGAAGAAGACTGATGTAGCAGGACACATTAAATATAAAATAAGGGTGTAGTGTTGTAAAAAATAAAAACGAACCTTGTGTGTTAACGTTGGTGGAGTGGTGAGGACTGTAAAGGTTGGTGGTGTCTGGGTTAGATCGGTTATGATCTCGGAGTTGCAAGATTCGATGTATTGGAGAAACCAAGAGAAATCTAACACATAGAATCAGTGAACATAAAGGTAATTTGATACTTACACAGAAACAGTTAGTTCATCCCCATTTTTCCTCAATAAGAACACATTCACATATACACGATCACCTGTTTGCAGAGAAGGATTTCAGCATATTACATAAAGCTGACGCACATACAGACATTAAAATATCTGAAGCTATTTACATCAAACACTTGAAACCTAAATTAAGTAAACATCATCACAGTTATATCTTTTATAAGCGCTGTTTCGGAGCTTTGGGTTCTGAGACCATAACCGATCTAACCCACATACCACCACCCTTAGTCCTACCTCAGTCCTCATCTCTCTACCGGCGTTAACACATAAGGTTCGTTTTTTTTTTTTTTTTTTCAGCACTACACCTTATTTTATATTTTATATTGTCCTGCTCTATGTCAGTGTTCTTCAATTGGTTATAATTTTAAACATATATGTTTATGGTTTGTCTTTTTTTTGTTTCTTTTCTTTGATAGGAGAGAAGTTCTGAGTTACAGATGAGGTGAACAGGGATACAACAGACTTACTTCTTCATTTATTGTAATATTTTACCTTTCAGAAGGCATCATCAGGCTAAAAGATATAACAGCAATGAGTATATCTCACAGAGAAACACAAAAAAATATAAAAGAATATGATATTCCATAAGGCAAAGAAATGTGAGTCGCGAATGAACGAGGGAGACAAAAAAAAATAGTAGAGTGAACGAAAAAAAAAAAAATATATATATATATATATATATATATATATATATATATATATATATATATATATATATATATATATATATATATATATATATATATATATATATATATATATATATATATATATATATATATATATATATATATATATATATATATATATATATATATATATATATATATATATATATATATATATATATATATATATATATATATATATATATATATATATATATATATATATATATATATATATATATATATATATATATATATATATATATATATATATATATATATATATATATATATATATATATATATATATATATATATATATATATATATATATATATATATATATATATATATATATATATATATATATATATATATATATATATATATATATATATATATATATATATATATATATATATATATATATATATATATATATATATATTTTTTTTTTTTTTTTTTTTTTTTTTTTTTTTTTTTTGTTCCCTCCACAAATTTTTTGTCTCCGTTCATTCGTGACTCACATTTCTTTGCCTTATGGATTATCATATTCTTTTATATTTTTTGTGTTTCTCTGTGAGATATACTCATTGCTGTTACATCTTTTAGCCTGATGATGCCTTCTGAGAAGGTGAAATATTACAATAAATGAAGAAGTAAGTCTGTTGTATCCCTGTTCACCTCATCTGTAACTCAGAACTTCTCTCCTATCAACATAAACTGGGGCTTCGGCCCCTCCTCCGTCCTACGTAGGGGAAGAGGGCTACCCATGCTAGCAAGGTCGCCAGTGAGGGACCAGACTAAATGGTTCCCTGAGTTAGGCTGCAAATACAGGTCAACGCTCACCAGAAGGGCCACCTTTTGAGATCACCATACGAGTATGTTGATTGTCTCAGTTGGGATGCACTGCGGGGGGAGGTCTTACCTCCGTCGTAGACAAACTTTCGAATCATGAGGGGCCACTTTTTAAAACGAGAGGCCTCCATGGGGATGAGATACCCTGTTCGCGGCGGCCAGCGCACGCCCCCGTCATACTCTCGGTAGACGGTTTTTCTTGGGTCCCGGGGCCATTTTTGTTTTTTTAATATCCTCATGGGTAAAGATAAAAATTCCTCTGGTCCTCAAGGGGCGGTCGGCCAGGCCATTGAGACGTCACCTTGTGACGCAATGGTGATGTGCAGGCAGGAGCTCGTACTCTCCCTACTGTTGCTTTCCATGGGAGAAGACCCTTGGATCAGTTGTTGATTCTTATCTTGACACTCTTATGATCATTAATATCTATGCCTCCATGTCATACTGTGCTATCCACGCAGTTTTCAAGGCTTTTGGAACGGTTCTCCGTATTCGTCTGAAATACGATAGCAATCTAATCAGTGCTATGCGACATTTTCATTTGACTTTGCCGCCATAGCTGCTCTTTAAAACAATAAATTCTCTGCATCTTGGAGACAACAATTTGATTGCTGAAATCATTCGACCTAGCAGTGTAGCTGACAGTGAGAACGATTATTGTCCTAATGTCTTTGATGATGCTGAAGAACGTGCTTCCAAAGTTCGCTACCCACCTACACCTTACTGGTTTGTAGCATACTATAGGTCAAGGAAACTTTATTCACGCTGCCAAGTATCTAGAAAGGGAGACTGGAGTCCTTCCTACAAGTAACATTAATAAATATGGCAAAGGTGTATTGATCAAAGATTTAATGCAGGCAATGATGCTCTTCTATCTACCTTGCCCTTCTGATGGGATCTTCGAATCCATCATGCCACACCGAACAAAGGACGTATTTACAACCAGGTCCTTCTCAACAGATAACATCCTTCAGCTATGCCCTGATAATATACAATGACTTGCCAAAATTAGAGAAAACAGTAACATGATCATGCTCACTTTCTACAGTTGTTTTTTACCTGACTGTTAAAATTGATCCTCTTTCTCTCGCAGTAAAAGCCTTTTATCAGTCAACCTCTGCAATGCTACTGGTGTTATGAGTTCAGTCGCAGGAGTAAGAACTGTCCCAGCCGTCCCCGGTGCGGTCACTGCTCAGCCCTTGACTCACAAAACTCCTGAATGCGAATCAGAAACTTATTGTTTCTACTGTATGGAGGCTCACCCGCTACGTTCTCGACAATGCAAGAGGTACCATATTAAGCAACACATTCTTCACTCAGTTCCTCACCCGCTACGTTCTCGACAATGCAAGAGGTACCATATTAAGCAACACATTCTTCACTCAGTTCCAGGTGGGAACTTCTTTTTTGATAAAAAGATGGTGGGGCAAAGACCTATGCCTCTTCCCTTCACTCTAGTTCGACCTCCTCTACCACAGGCAATAAGGTTGTAATACCTTCCAGCCATTCTCAACCACCAACTGTTTCCTCCCGTTCTTGTGAGTGTTGCTTCTTTAGTTACCGTATCCAATAAATTTTCTGTTTTGGAAAGTGTCACCTACTCTGCATCTTCAGCCAAGTCCTCCACTAAATCTTCAGCAAAGCCTTTCATTGCTTTTTCACCAGCTACATCACAGTCTCCTCATACAAAAGTGCATATTGCTGATCTTCACCCACCCATGGATACTCAACCACGAATGACCCTCAAGACTTCTCCAAAGACAAATACAAACAAGTCTCCCAAGCTCTCTCTGCAATCCCACCAGAAACGTTCCCGGGGTCTGCTGAGTTCCTAGACTTAATGGGCGTCCCCTCTAGAAAGATCCCCTGTGGGAGCATCAGATGACCCTGAGCCAGACGTAATTCTTCCACATCAGAAATGGCGATAGAGGGTCTCTCTGTCCGTCTTCCCAATAGGTCCACCTCCAGGAGTGATACCAGTACGTCTAGCCCGAGGATTCTTCCTCCTCCTCCGGTCTTGTCAGAAGTTTCAGAGACGCGTGTGCAGGTAGCTTTTTTTTCCCACACTAGTTACTCAATCTCAGGTTTCTGTGCCTACAAGCAATGTAGGTTCAGATAAGTCTCGCTGCCCGAGTAAGGTACCTAGTCAAGTTACCAAAGGGAAGCTTCACTCTGGGGCTTCCTTGAAAATCAACTCATAATAATTCAAGATTCTTCAGTGGAATTGCCATGGTTTGCGTGCCTCATGGGATGAATTCCAAGTATTGATCTCTAGGTTTTCTCCTGTTTGCATTTGTTTGCAAAAGACAACGGTCGCAAAATTCACTCACTATTGTCCTCCTGGGTATCGTGCTTTCTTTTACACTCCATTTCCTGGTCAGGGCCACCACGGTGGTACTGCCATCTTTATTTGCACAGATAACCCTTTTATCCACTTGCAATTTCATCCGCCGCTGCAGGTTGTTGCTGTTAAAGATTTTATAAATCGTTTTTTATACATTGTGCAGACTCTATCTGCCTCCCAGTGTTCCTATCGAAAGGAGGGAACTTATTAATCTTTTAAATGCTCTTCCTTCATGTCTTCTTTTATTGGGAGATTTCAGTGGTCGCTATCCTTCGTGGGATGACGCTGTTAATTCTCGTGGTCTTTTATTTAATTTTTTTATCGAGGATTCAGGACTAGAGATTTTAAACTCTGGGGACATGACCCATTTCCATAGTCAAACCGGTACTTTTGCAGCATCTTTTACAGTATCTCTAATTCCTTTCTTGATTTTAATTGGAAGCGATCACTTCCCAGTTTTATTAAAGTCAACAGATTCTGCACCACACCCACGTCCTCCCCGGTACCGTCTAGATAAGACGGATTGGCAGCTATTCACGGAACTCAGTACCCCTGCTCTCTCAGTAGATAAGAGGAAATTGTGATGAGGCTGCAACATACTTCACTGATGCCTTACACTCCTCTGCTCTTCAATTCATCCCTAGGACCTCTGGACGGTTTCCAAAACGTCCTGTTCCCTGGTGAAATGGGGATTGTACAGCCGCTGTTGGAGAAAAGCGCGCCTTTTCTCGCCTTCAACAGCATCGTGGGGACGTCCACTACTTGGAGGATTTTCGACAAGCGCGTGCCCGCGCGAGTCGCACTTTAAAGATGACTAGTGGGAGTCTTGGAAGAGTTATGTCTCTTCCATCACAGTTCGCACTCCACTCAGAGGCCTTCAAAAGAATTCGCAAGATATCTGGGAAGTATTTTGCACCTTCCCCATCTGTTTTATCCCATGATGGGGGGACGGTGGAAGACCCTAAAGACAGTTGCCGACCATTTTGCTGAGCACTTTGCAAGTGTCTCCAGAAAGGATCCAACTACACCTATGGCAGTTCATCTTCGACATTTAGAATCTGTTGGTGTCAATTTTGCCTCCCCTGGTGAAGTCTTATAATGTCCCATTTTCTTTGAATTACGTATGGCTTTGTCCCAATGCCATGATTCATCTCCCGATGACATCCCATATTCCTTTTTACACCACATGTCCGATGAAGCCTTTACCTTTTTACTAGATCTCTATAACTTTATTTGGAATACTGGTGATTTTCCATCTTCTTGGGGTGTTGCTGTAATTATCCCCATTCCAGAGCCTGGAAAAGATCATCAGTAGGTAACCATTTATCGTCCCATTTCTTTAACTTGATGCACTTCTAAGTTGCTGGAAAAGATGGTGAATGTTAGGCTTATGTGGTACTTGGAGAGATAGGCAATTACATGTCTCTTGTTCAGTATAGTTTCCGGAAAATGCGATCTACGACTGATGCTTTATTCTATTGTCTCTGGAATCTTCCATTTGTGAGGCATTTGCTAATAAGCATCACCATGTCACAGTCTTTTTTTTTTTTTTTTATTTATTTATTTATTCTTTTTATTTAGGGAAAGCTTACGACACAGCCTGGTGTCATGGCATTTTACTTAGTCTGTTCGAGTCTGGTCTTCTTGGCCGACTCTACTTTTATGCAACAGTATTTATCTCGTCGTCTTTTACGGGTAAGGGTTGTTGGCGATCTGTCAGGTGTTCGCCAACTTGAAGGTGACGTGCCGCAAGGAAATATAATTAGTGTCACATTTTTCGCCGGAAGGAGTTCGTGGTAGCTTATATGTCGATGACTTGTCTATCTCCTTTTCTGCGGCGTGGATGCCATCGATTAAGAGGAAGCTGCAGAGAGCCGTAACTCGGGGATTTCGTTTCTCGGCTTCGAAGACTGTGGCCATGCATTTTTGCCGCCTCCGTGGTGTTCACCCTGACCCAGACTTCTATCTATATGACAGAAGAATCTCTTGTGTGTAGGAAACTCGTTTCCTGGCACTTATATTGATAGTTGCCTGACTTGGATATTCCACCTTCGCCGATAGACCTTTTGCACCGAACTCTTATTCTTTCTAAATTGGAGTACGGTTGTAAAATTTATTCCTCTGCTACTGAGGCTCGGCTTCATGTCTTGGACTCGGTGTACCATGCCGGTGTTCGCCTGGCAACTGGTCAGTTGGACTTGCGTCGCCAGTCTATATTACTGAGGTGCTGGTATCATGTTCAACGTCTTCTTGAGTCTGTTTCTTGTGTGGTCGTCTCCCGTGATTCAAGTTCCAGTTTATGTCTCACCCTGTTTAAACCTTTTGGTGTTAGGGTTGCATCTGCTAGGCTGGCATTAAATGTACTCTCCGTTTATGCAAGTCCCTGTTGATATCTTAGAGTTAGTTACTGGCGATTCCCAGATATTTCTGTCTGCGGCCCTTCTATTCCTAATAAGAACTTATTACCGGATTTCGAGTCCCGTGCATTATTCTTGGAAAACTATTCCACACATTCTGACTCCATCCCTGTATTTACGGACGGTTCAAAATCCGAAGATGGAGTCGAATTTGGTGTAATCTTTCCTTCATTCTGTCGAGGCGGTAGCCTCTCCGATGTTGCCTCTGTTTTTTTTATGGCAGAACTGTCTACCATTATTTTAGCTTTAGGAATTATTTTTTACTCTTCCCACCTCATCTTTTAGAATTTTTAGCAATTCTCGGAGTGTTCTTTCCGCTCTTCAACATTTTAATCCTTCTTTCCTTCACCCATTTATTTGATCAATTCTTGAGTGACTATATATTTTTACAGCGTAGAGGCTACCACGTCGGATTTTGCTGGGTTCCTGCACATGTTCGAGTTAAGGGGAATGAATGAGAGTGATGCACTGACGCTAATAATTTAAGTAATAATTAGTGTTATTTAGTCACTGGGAAATGCAGCTCTGCAGCAATGATGACCTTGGACCTACATGTGTCCTGTTGTTGTAGTGTCTCATTTACTTTCTTAGTAATAGAGCTCCATGCAGCTTTTTTTGTACCGTTGAATGAGTGAAGCCCTTTAGGCTACATCTTTCCTCATATACTGACTGGATAAGGAAGGAAAGTCTCGCCATTGGTCCAGCTGGGTTACTCTATTGGAATCATCTCTTTCATAATAAAGAAAAGGACAGGAAAGGAGGCACTGCTGAGTGGGAGTGGCGGAACAATGTTGGGCCAAGGACGTAAACACTGAGACAAAATACACGCCCTTTGTGCGGGATCTAATTTGCTTATTAATAAACACAAATTTATGTGCTCATATCCTTTCGAAATCGATGACAAATTATATTTTATTGTTATTTGATAAAAAAAAAATGTAAAAGGATTGCACCATTAATTCAAAATTGAGAAATATAAGACTTTATTGTTTTGCTCTTTCACCATTTCATACTATGACTTAAGAGTTCGTCTCAGCACAACCTTAAGACCACTTAAGGGATAAGCACAAATTTAAGCAGAAGGCTGAAACAAACTCTGAGAATCTTTCTTAATACGGCCCCTGGGTTTTTATACAGTGAGGACTCCACATTTTCGCCACGCCATGCAATGGTTAGCTGTTAGCACTTATATATTTTTATTTTCAATTAGTGTGAGGTTTCCTAAACACCTGTCTTTTAGTGATGTTCTGAATAGAAGGTATGGCAATGCCTTTTTAAGGATTTATAGTAAGTTAGAAAAACTACATTACAAGGTCAACAAAACGAAACTAAAGATATAATTTCTAAGTAAATCTAAAACCTGTAACATTATATCTAAATTCCTTTGCTTTAAATTACACAACCCTAACATTAAGAATTCTGAAACCCATCAGTCTTATCTGTTGAAACTATTTAACTTAGAAATAAACAATAAAAATTATCTTCTTAACAATTAACTCACTTTAATCAAGCTTAACTTTAAAAATAGTCTCATATTTAGATTTTAGCTGCCTTTACACGAGATTAAAACGTAGCAACAGCTCCAAATTAAAACATGATCAAATCACTCATAATTATAAAAAGAAAAAAAAAAAAACGAAGTTTTAGCTACCCCATCAATAATGCAGTTAACAAGGATCAAACAGTTATCAAACATGTTAACAACAGAAGGAAAAGAGGCGAGACTGATAGCTAGACATGATGAGAAGCTAGACAAGATCATGGATGAGTTAGCTGATATGCGTCGTATGATAGCAGCAGACCAAGATGAAAACAATGCAAAGATCAAGGACTTAACAGACACGATAAAAAAAGCAATCTGAGATTATTTTACATCACCAATTGTTTATGGAGCAGCTCGATCGGCAAAAGAGAGAGAGACAAACATCGTACTCTTTGGAATACCTGACGAACGAGTTACACTTGAGGAAGCCACTACTGAAGAGGCTAAAATGCAACAAGTATTGAATGCAATAGAAGCCACCCCCGACGTAGTGGTCCGTTCACATCAAAGGTTGGGTCAACTTACGCAGGGAAGCAACAGATCACGTCCACTACTCGTCAGAGTCGACTTTAAAGCCATCCGAGATAAAGTGTTGGAGAGGGCGACAAGACTGAAGGATATGCAAGAATCATATAAGAAAATATATATCAAGAAGGACTCACACCCTGAAGTAAGGAAAGAATGGAGGCGCTTGAAGACAGCAGAAGAGAAAAATAAACCTTCTAACGCTGGATGCAACATTCGCCTCGATTATAGGGAACGAGTGTTGTACAAAGACGGTGTGGTGATTGACAAATGGCAACCTCATCCTTTTTAAGACCACAGGGAAGTATAAGTATTGTTTCTTGGAACATTAATGGTATAAAAACTAAAATAGAAAAGAAAAATGTTGAGACATTTCTCAGTAAATATGATATTATTTGTTTAAATGAAATAAGGACGTGCTTGCCGTTGTTCTTTCCAGGATATGCTTCTTATAAAAATTCTGACAAACAAAACAGTAATCGTGGTGGAACTTGTGTGTTTGTACGACTTTGAATATGTATATATTTGATGTGGATTTTTCTTGTACGGATCAAATATGGTTTAAGCTTAAAATTGCACCAGGTGTACTTTTTGGTTCTTGTTATGTACCCCCATCGGACTCGGAGTATTTTGATTATACACAAATATGTAATATACAAGAAAAGGTTAAGCACAATGATTGTAGTAACGGATGTGTGATAATTGGAGACGTGAACGCTCGCTTTGGGTGTTCGGTGAGAGAACTGCAGGGCATAGTGGATATGGCGGGAATTTCTTATCCTGTTATTCCTGACCCTGTGCCTACGCCCAACGACAATGCTAAAGCGTTACTTGGCATATGTGCTGAAGAAGAATTACTAGTTCTTAATAATTTACAAAATATGAATTCCCATTATTTGAGTAAGAAAACCTATTGTAAAGGAAGTGAATGGCTATCTGAATTGGATATTTGTATCGTGTCTAAGGTTTACTCAGCTTGATTGAATCTTTTGACGTTGTTAGAGACAACTCTTTACCTTCAGATCACGCACCAATTAGTGTTACGCTACAACCACCTTCACCTTGTCTCGAAGCCCTTAAACTGAGATCATTTGAACTGGGTAAACATGGTGCAGAGATTAACGTTATTGATATGGTGAAAAATCGCCAGTCAATAAGCAAAAGACCTATACGATATCAGAACATCAACTATGAATTATTTGTGTTCAAACTCAATGAGATAGATTTACATACACAATGTAGTGACGATATAGATGTAACAGCCTCTTCTATAACTGAAACGTTATATGAATGTGGAAGTGCCAGTAAATACCCACATTGTGCCCGTGTAGAGGAGGTGACTGATGGAAGAGGAAGGTGGGAAAAAATGTTGGATAATAATGATCAGGCTAAATTATGGCAAGCAATAAACTGGCGCGGTGAGATAACAGACGATAGTAACAACACAGAGTCCATGCCAGATGATGAAGTCTTTAAAGAGCACTTTGAAAAAATATTTAATCCACAGGATATAGTTTACCCGAATGCTAATGATCTACACTCTCATCTCAACATATCGATACTAGATGACATAATCAACGTAGAAGAGGTGCAGAGACAGATTAAGAGATTAAAACCAGGCAAGGCTTGTGGCCCTGATGGAGTACCACCTACACTTTTCAAAGTTTTATCTGTTCATTGGATAATGTTTATAACTACACTCTTTAATAACATATTTCTGACTGCCTCTTACCCTACTAGTTGGATAACGGCAAAACTGTTCACTATTATATAAACGTGGGTCTAAAGCACTCCCAAGTAATTATAGAGCAATTAATGTTATTAATACAATAGCAAAATTATATGACATGGTCCTGTCAGCTCGCCTCCATCAGTGGTTTGTGCCTCACCGGGAACAGGCGGGGAGTCAGCCAGGAAGAGGATGTGTGGAACATCTGGTAACACTCAGAGCGTTGATGGATATTGCTCGAAGGAAAAAACTGAAGCTATTTATTACATTTGTGGATTTCAGTAGAGCTTATGATTGTGTACCGAGGTTTGATTTGTTTATGTCGTTGAAGAGGATGGGATGTGGTGTTACTATGCTCTTAGCTTTGGCTGCAATGTATAGATGTACGAGTAGTGTGGTGGGAACTGCTGTCATCGCAACCACCGTTGGTGTGCGTCAAGGCTCACCCACATCTTGTATACTGTTTATCCTTTATGTTAATGAAATGATACAAATGTTAAAACAACGATGTCCTGTGGATGGTTTCCTTGCATGGTTGCATGTTTTAGTCATGATGGATGACACTATACTGTTATCAACAACTCGAGATGGAATGAAAAGTAAGAAAAAAATTTTACAAGAGTTTTGCAGCACTTGTGGTATGATCATTAATGATAACAAGACGAAATTTATGGTGTTGAATGGAGATAAGGAAGATAAGGAAAATATAACTATTAAGAATAATGTTATTAGTTGTTGTGATCACTACATTTATCTAGGAAGTCCCTTTACTGATGATGGCTCTCCATCAACTGCAATTAAGTTACATGCTAATATGAAGATGTGCCATACTTTGAAATTTATATCTTTCATTAATAAGAATAATGATGTGCCATTTATAGTTAAGAAAAAATATTTGATGCTGCACTTATGTCGTCGTTACTGTACGGTTGTGAATCCTGGCTCAATGGAGTCACGAAGCCTATAGAAAAACAGTTAAAATGGTGTATAAAGCAACTTCTTGGCGTAAGAAAAACGACGAACAATGATGTTTGCATGGTAAAGTTGGGCATGCCCCCAGTCTGTGCACTGGTTAAGGCAAAACAAAGAAAATTCTTTAAAGAAATGTGGACAAAAAGAAACACAATGGATGACTACCCACTGATATATGCAATTAAAGCGACACTAAGGTATAATGTTGTGTTCAGGTATATGACAGACTTGATCACTGTCGACAGTGACGATGTGCACAGTGCAATGTATGAGGTGAAGACCCGTGTGAAAGTTTCAGTATCAAACAGGCTAAGTTTTTATAAGTCTGTTAATAGTGAACTAATAGTGCATGACATTTACATAAAAAAACATTAAAATTAATGAATTGGAACGAGTGTCCTGGACTTGGTTACGTCTGTCTTCACACACGTTGGCAGTTGAAAAGGGACGCTGGAATCGGCGAGGAAGGGGTCGTCTTCCCATGGAGGAAAGATTGTGTTCATGTGGTATGATTCAAACGGAGATACATGTTCTTGAAAATTGTCCTATTTCCAGTAACGTTAGAGAAAGAAATAATGTAACGACAGTTAGTAATTTATTTGTTGATAGATCTGATTATATAAATGTTTGTAGAATTTTACATGAAGTATTGTCTTTATATCAATGTTGGATTTGTGTTTGCATAAAAAAAAATGGTTTTGTTTGGATAAATTCTTGTTTTTTTTTATAAACGTATAGGATTACAATTTAGTTATTACGCATGTCTTTTATGGGTTTTAAATATTTTCAATGAATTTCTTGTCTAATTATTTACATTCCGCTGTTTTATTTTTATAATGTGTCTTGTTTTTATTTGGTTGCTATGTCAGGTTTTTATTAGTTGTGTTTTGTTTTTATGCAACAGATTTTATTTTCGATGATATATTTTCAATATCGTAGTTGCAATAATTTCCTCTGTATATTTGTAATTTGGACTATTTTTTAATGTGTTTATTGGTGTGTACTTCCCTGTGGTCAATCAATCAATCAATCAATCAATCAATCAATCAATCAATCTCTCTCTCTCTCTCTCTCTCTCTCTCTCTCTCTCTCTCTCTCTCTCTCTCTCTCTCTCTCTCTCTCTCTCTCTCTCTCTCTCTCTCTCTCTCTCTCAACCAACCAATCAACCAACTAATGGAATTACAACGAAGAAGCTTGCAATTTTTAGGAATAAGCTTGAAGTTGGGAAGGAGCTTTAAGTTAAGGAAAAGGAGCTTGGATTTAGAATGAGGAAATCTGGATTGGGTTGGAAGAACGTGGAGCGAAAAATTGGAAAAGGAAAGAGTTAATAAGAAGGAGCTTGGACTGAAAAAAAGGGAGGGGGACGGGAACTTAGATTAAAGATAAATATATATGTACTATTGACAGAGATAGGTAGATAGATATGGATGGAAGAAAAAAATAACTTTTAGTTTCCCTAAAAATTGTTTGAAAATTACACGACTGCTTTGCTGAACATCCGACTGGCTTAGAGTGATAAAGAGATATTTCATTCGGGCAAAACCGGGTAGTTCTGTTTACCCATTATATACCTATCTTTGCACACAATGTTTGCCGATATAGTGCGTTCTGTATGCTTATTACTATAAGCCGTTCAGGTAAACACACACACACACACACACACACACACACACACACACACACACACACACACACACACACACACACACACACACACACACACACACACACACACACACACACACACACACACACATGCACACACACACATACACATGTAATTTTGGAAGTGTCTTGCAGTATTTTTTTCTTTGTAAAGTTAATGTTTCATAGAAAAAGGTATGATAATATTTTTTTTCTCACCAGTAGCTATAAAATAACTATGAAAATAAAATAAAAGTAAAATAAGTTGAGTTTGAGCGAGCGGCAAGTTTCCTCAAATTACTGGCGTACTTATAAATGTATTATATATATATATATATATATATATATATATATATATATATATATATATATATATATATATATATATATATATATATATATATATATATATATATATATATATATATATATATATATATATATATATATATATATATATATATATATATATATATATATATATATATATATATATATATATATATATATATATATATATATATATATATATACCTCTTAGTTTTTCTTCACTAATACGTAAGCATTTATCCTATACTATAGTTGCATAATTGTATTACTAGAATTGCTTATTTTAGGAACAAAATTAGTATGGATATTAATATAATTGTCTCTTACGTATACAGGAAATCAAGTTATTTTCTCTGTCAGGCATTTCAATCAAAGTTTTGCAAGGTTCTATGTATCTCATAGCAATTTACGTTTCTATCACAAAAGAAAAAAAAATACCCCATGTTCTGCTAAAGCACAAATCCATGTTTCGCCTCAGTTAGATTATCATTACTCCATAATTTCATTTACTCTTCACTGACTTGTTTCAGTATGTAAAAAGCATGTAAAATCATTTATATATATATATATATATATATATATATATATATATATATATATATATATATATATATATATATATATATATATATATATATATATATATATATATATATATATATATATATATATATATATATATATATATATATATATATATATATATATATATATATATATATATATATATATATATATATATATATATATATATATATATATAGAGAGAGAGAGAGAGAGAGAGAGAGAGAGAGAGAGAGAGAGAGAGAGAGAGAGAGAGAGAGAGAGAGAGAGAGAGAGAGAGCACAAGCTTTTACCTCTGAAAAGGTACTGAATATGTAAAGAAAAAAAAATATGAGACGTACAGAAACTAAATTAGGGGACTGGAGATAGGAAGATGAAAAATCCAATAATGGAAAGTTTCTAGATTAAAGCTTCATGTCAGACCTTGTCCAGACTTTCCAGACATCTTGAACCCCGATATTAGGTTTCCCTAGGACCCAAGAGAAATTCCCAGACATGTAAAATATAGAAGCAATATCCTTCATTCAAACTCACCCATGGCACGCGAATAGTTGAGTAAACTGGCGGGAGACTCAATGGCCCGATGGTGAACAGAATTAGGAAGGCAGACTTAAGAGGAAGTTTGGTTCTGATTTACCGCCGTTAAGGTAGAATAGAGCGGTTACCGTTCCCTAACGACCGGGTCTGAAAAATATTTCAGAGATTCAGGAAAATATTGCAGATTTGTACAAAGTAGACAGAAAAAGAAATGGACAAGTAAAGCAAGTAAACGGGAGTGTGTGGAGGAAGAGAACGAGCGAAGGAAACATTGAATACTGGAGGGACGGATAAAAATAAAGAACCATGATGGAAAAAAAGAAGAAATGCAATCGAGGAAGAATAACGCTCTGTTTTGGTGCAAAAAATATATGGCTTATAAAACTGTGTTGGAGAGAATTACACACCGTAGACCACGAGCAACAAAGACTTTATCACATGCCCAACCCTGCCATTCTCCTTCGCATCTTTTGTCATTCTCCACGCCTCCCCTCTCATCTTCTATCACATCTCTTCATCATTCTCGCTCACTCCTCGTCCCTTCTTATTATACCCTACACATCTCCCTACCATCCTCGCCATTCTCACCAAACACTTCTTATTTTGAGCCATACTCCGCACCTCTGGAGTTGCCCCCATAATTGCTCCCTTTCCTCTTGGTTACTGGCGATATACCTCATTATCTGAGCATTTCAAGAATACCAAAGGATAAAAGGCTTACAAATATTTATTGACTCTTTAATCAGAGAGAACGTTCAACTACTTCAGTACAGTGCAAAAGTTATTTAGTCTTCATATATTTATTTTATTTTGCTATCGTTTCAAATTGAATTACGTTGCATGTCAAACCGATATCATCACAAGAACAAATAACAACAACAACAACATCAACAACAATAACAATAACAATAAACATCAACATCATCAACAACAACAATAACAACAACTGCAACAACAACAACAACAACAACAATAACAATAACAACAAACAACAACAACAACAACAACAACAACAACAAATAACAACAACAACAACAACAACAACAACAGCAACGACAACCATCACTACTACTAGTACTACTGCTATTACTACTACTACTACTACTGCTAAGAGATATTTGAGATGTACGGTATGTGTAACACACTAGTCGGCAACAACTGGAAAGAAGAGGTTAGAGTAGGTAACTTTTCTCTAAAGCTTTAATATTCCCCGAAAGCAACATAGGATTATGAAGAACGTGTTTGTCATGGCTCCTTTCATGTACATCACAGAGTTGCCAGAAAACTCCACAAAATATTTGTTTGTCATCTCAGTGTAATAAGACATACAGATCTTGCATAAATTGTTAATTTCAAAGAACTGTTCATATTTCCTCAATTACTTCAGACCCTATGCAAGAACAATAACGGTGCCTGTAAAAAAAAAAAAAAAAATATATATATATATATATATATATATATATATATATATATATATATATATATATATATATATATATATATATATATATATATATATATATATATATATATATATATATATATATATATATATATATATATATATATATATATATATATATATATATATATATATATATTATAGCCACAGAGGAGAATCCCTTCCAATCCCTCTCCCCCAAAAAAATTACACTGACTTCATTGATGTATTACAAGATCCTTATTTAAATCCCTTTACCACCAGAACTAGAGTTATGAATTGACCAGATAAGCCAGATTGCATGGAAAATATGCCTGAGACCGAAAAAGTGATAGTGATTCCTTTGATCCATTTGCCAGAAAATCCTGTGTTGTATATTCCCAAGTGAGACAAGAGGATAACAATGAAAATCAGGTCCAGACCTTTCTGAAAAGGTGACAGAGAAGGATAAAGCATCATAATTGGTAGATGATGGTGGTCCTCATGGAGAAAGCGTCTTTTTGTCGGCAGCAAAGAAAGACGAGAAGAAAAAAAAGAGGATGAAAACAAGGTGGAGGATTCTTTGGAATAAATTGTTCTAGCTTGCCATCTGATTATGCTGACCAGATTAGACAAGCAGATGTAAACACAACACCAAGTAAACAAGTAGATATAATAAGCTTTATGGACTATCCAAACATTGCTGACCAAGTCTAGCATAGCGAACTCACCAGATGGAAAATTTTCTGCTCAGTGGATCATGAAGATGATCAGAGCAAAGAAAGATTCGGAAACAAAAGGTTCACAGATCAGAGAACCAGTCTGGGATAATATGGAGATAACCTTAGCCTCTTCTCCCGAGATTAATACTTACATATCAGATAGAATTAAGATTGTAGAATATCGTGAAATATATATATATATATATATATATATATATATATATATATATATATATATATATATATATATATATATATATATATATATATATATATATATATATATATATATATATATATATATATATATATATTTTTTTTTTTTTTTATTTATTTATTTTTTTTCTGTAGGAAGGACACTGGCCAAGGGCAACAAAAATCCAATAAAAAAATGCCCATTGAAATGCCAGTCCCATAAAAGGGTCAAAGCAGTAGTCAAAAATTGATAGATAAGTATCTTGAAACCTCCCTCTTGAAGGAATTAAAGTCATAGGAAGGTGGAAATACAGAAACAGGCAGGGAGTTCCAGAGTTTACCAGAGAAAGGGATGAATGATTGAGAATACTGGTTGACTCTTGCATTAGAGAGGTGAACAGAATAGGGGTGAGAGAAAGAAGAAAGTCTTGTGCAGCGAGACCGCGGGAGGAGGGGAGGCATGCAGTTAGCAAGATCAGAAGAGCAGTTACCATGAAAATAGCGGTAGAAGACAGCTAGAGATGCAACATTGATGCGATGAGAGAGAGGCTGAAGACAGTCAGTTAGAAGAGAGGAGTTGATGAAGCGAAAAGCTTTTGATTCCGCCCTGTCTAGAAGAGCAATATGAGTGGAACCCCCCCCAGACATGTGAAGCATACTCCATACATGGACGGATAAGGCCCTTGCACAGAGTAGGATGAGAAAAACTGGCGGAGACGTTTCAGAACACCTAACCTCATAGAAGATGTTTTAGCTAGAGATGAGATGTGAAGTTTCCATTTCAGATTATAGGTAAACGACAGACTGAGGATGTTCAGAGTAGAAGAGGGGGACAGTTGAATGTCATTGAAGAAGAGGGGATAGTTCTCTGGAAGGTTGTGTCGAGTTGATAGATGGAGGAATTGAGTTTTTGAGGTACTGAACAATACCAAGTTTGCTCTGCCCCAATCAGAAATTTTAGAAAGATCAGAATTCAAGCATTCTGTGGCTCCCCTGCGTGAAATGTTTACCTAATGAAGGGTTGGACGTCTATAAAAAGACGTGGAAAAGTGCAGGGTGGTATCATCAGCGTAGGAGTGGATAGGACAAAAAGTTTGGTTTAGAAGATCATTAATGAATAATAAGAAGAGAGTTGGTGACAGGACAGAACCCTGAGGAACACCACTGTTAATAGATTTTCGAGAAGAACAGTGACCGTCTACCACAACAGCAATAGAACGGTCAGAGAGGAAACTTGAGATGAAGTTACAGAGAGAAGGATAGAAGCTATATGAGGGTAGTTTGGAAATCAAAGCTTTGTGCCAGACTCTATCAAAAGCTTTTGATATGTCCAAGGCAACAGCAAAAGTTTCACCAAAATCTCTAAAAGAGGATGACCAGGACTCAGTAAGGAAAGCCAGAAGATCACCAGTAGAGCGGCCTTGACGGAACCCATACTGGCGATCAGATAGAAGGTTGTGAAGTGATAGATGTTTAAGAATCTTCCTATTGAGGATAAATTCAAAAACTTTAGATAGGCAGGAAATTAAAGCAATAGGACAGTAGTTTGAGGGATTAGAACGGTCACCCTTTTTAGGAACAAGGTGAATGTAGGCAAACTTCCAGCAAGAAGGAAAGGTAGATGTTGACAGACAGAGCTGAAAGAGTTTGACTAGGCAAGGTGCAAGCACGGAGGAACAGTTTCGGAGAACAATGGGAGCCATCCCATTAGGTCCATAAGCCTTCCGAAGGTTTAGGCCAGCAAGGGCATGGAAAACATCATTGCGAAGAATTTTGATAGGTAGCATGAAATAGTCAGAGGGTGGAGGAGAGGGAGAAACAAGCCCAGAATCGTCCAAGGAGTTTTTAGCAAAGGTTTGAGCGAAGAGTTCAGCTTTAGAAATAGATGTGATAGCAGTGGTGCCATCTGGTTGAAATAAAGGAGGGAAAGAAGAAGAAGCAAAGTTATTGGAGATAATTTTGGCTAGATGCCAGAAGTCACGAGGAGAGTTAGATCTTGAAAGATTTTGACACTTTCTGTTGATGAAGGAGTTTTTGACTAGTTGGAGAACAGACTTGGCATTGTTCCGAGCAGATATATAAAGTGCATGAGATTCTGGTGATGTAAGGCTTAAGTACCTCTCTATCATGTATAGCACGAGAACAAGGTTTTGTGGACCAGCTCTCCATCATGTATAGCACTAGAACAAGCTGTGTTAAACCAAGGTTTGGAAGGTTTAGGTGGAGAAAAAGAGTGAGGAATGTACGCCTCCGTGCCAGACACTATCACCTCTGTTATGCGCTCAGCAGACAAAGATGGGTCTCTGACACGGAAGCAGTAGTAATTCCAAGGAAAATCAGCAAAATACCTCCTCAGGTCCCCCCAACTAGCAGAGGCAAAACGCCTGAGGCACCTTCGCTTAGGGGGATCCTGAGGAGGAATTGGAGCGATAGGACAAGATACAGATATGAGATTGTGATCGGAGTAGCCCAACGGAGAAGAAAGGATGACAGCATAAGCAGAAGGATTAGAGGTCAAGAATGTTGGGCGTATCTCCAAGACGGTCAGGAATACGAGTAGGGTGTTGCACCAATTGCTCTAGGTTCTGGAGGATAGCAAAGTTGAAGGCTAATTCACCAGGATGGTCAGTGAAGGGAGAGGAAAGCCAAAGCTGGTGGTGAACATTGAAGCCTCCAAGAATGAAGATTTCTGCAAAAGGGAAGAGGGTTGGAATGTGCTCCACTTTGAAAGTTAAGTAGTCAAAGAATATCTTATAGTGAGAGGAGTTAGGTGAGAGGTATACAGCACAGATAAATTTCGTTTGAGAGTGACTCTGTAGTTGTAGCCAGATGGTGGAAAACTCGGAAGATTCAAGAGCGTGGGCACGAGAGCAGGTTAAGTCACTGCACACATAAACGGATCGAAAATGAGGATAGAGAAAGTAGGAGGAAACAGAAAAGGGGCTACTGTCAGCTGCCTTAGACACCTGAGTTTCAGTGAGGAAAAGAAGATGAGGTTTAGAAGAGGAGAGATGGTGTTCTACAGAAGTTAATGAAGAAAAACTTGAGGCGGGTGTCAAGACACTTAGGGTCGTCGACAGAAAGGCAGTCCGACCTGGGGACATTTATGGTCCCCTCCCCAGATGGGAACTCTGAGGCTGGTGTAGGAGTCGCCATAATAATTTTGAAATTTTTGAGTGAAGGGTGTGTGTGTTATTAGGTGCTTGTAGTTTTGTGTGGAGGAAGAGAGTTGTTTGTAGAGGGCAGGATGTGACTGCCCCCTTGTGTTGTGAGACACAAATGGAAACATTCAGTGAGGTCACAGCTGGGTTTAATGGTAAGTTCACAGCACCCCCCCGAACAGTGCTTTAGACCTCACTGGAAGTAATTATCGTTTTGTCAGGTGTCTACTGCCTCCTCCTTGAGAAAACCAGTATTCTCAGTCATTCATCCCTTTCTCTGGTAAACTCTGGAACTCCATGCCTGCTTTTGTATTTCCACCTTCCTATGACTTGAACTCCTTCAAGAGGGAGGTTTCAAAACACTTATAATTCAATTTTTGACTACCGCTTCGGACCCTATTCGGGGACCGGCATCTCAGTGATTTTTTTTTTTTATTAGATTTTTGTTGCCCTTGTCAGGTGTCCCATCTATATAAAAAAAGGAGGGCTATCAATAATTTCACCCACCACACACAATCAAATCACAAGCACACACTCGTACATATCCTTCGTTTTTCTAAGTTTCATAGTTAACAATTTTACTCATAAAGTACAACATACTTTTTTTTATTTTACATGTACAGCTTGTAGTACGACGGTCATTTGATTTCAAATATTCCCAGTAAGTCCAGCGCCACATCCGTTTTCCATTCTTCCCGACAGTAGGAAACGATCTGCATGATGCCACGGTAGCGTAGAGCCTCTTTTCGTTGGCTCTTGAAGTGGGACTGCAACACGTCGAGGACTTCTTCCACCGCTAACTGGGTGTTAGGTACGATCCTGAGAGTGTGTTCTAGAGTCCTTTGGACCTCCAGAGAAACGGACATCCGTATCTCGATCAGATGCTTTTCTCTGGGGAGTCCCTCTAGGTCGATCGACTGAGAAATCATGCCACTGGCGGCGCCATTGCCTGAACGTCTGGTAGGTGGCGTCGGCTTGCAGGATGGGCGGACTCTGAGCCACGCTGACTCTGACCCACAAGTTTGGCCGTAAGGGGCACAACTGAAGGCGTAGGAGTTGCAATCTTGATGACGAGTAGTGTAGCGGCTGTAGTGGCAACCGTGGCAGCAGCTGGAGTAACGACTGTAGTAACAGCTGCGGCAGTGGCTAGAGTTGCGGTTGTAGCGGCGGCTGTAGCGGCAGCTGCGGTGACAGCTGCGGTGACAACGCAAGTCCTCCTCTCTCCGTCTGCCTTCGTCCTCTTGCCTTCTACGTTAGTCAGCTGATAGACGAGACTCCTCCAAGTACTTAATGAGATGTAGAACACTGTCATCCCGCGATGCATGAGGAGGTGGATGGGATTGAGGTAAGAGGGAGTGGGGCAGGTGGAGGGTGAGTAGTGGTGGCTCCAAGGAGGAGCCGCCCCGAGTCCACCGTGTACTGCCGTGGTCGTCTGATGACTCAATGGCTCCATGCTGTTGTTCGGTGTCTCCGCACTCGGATGAAGGACGCGGATCCGACATGGTAATCTATGAGGATCCATGAACAGGCAGAAAGTGTCCCCACAAGCAAAAGAAAAACCCGTGAGAAGCTGGGTCTTATAGTGTGTGTGTGTGTGTGTGTGTGTGTGTGTGTGTGTGTGTGTGGCAGTATCTGGCAACTCACTTGGCGACAGCGCGTCCAGCGGCGCCAGAGTATACAGCAGGTGGGCAGGACTCAGTAACCTGAGAACTCACGGTTCGGAGTCCAGAGGCTGGCGGATCCACGAGTTCTCGAATCCTAGGATTCGGGTGGAAAGCGCGTAGCGAGTCCCAGACGTTGCACTCACCAGCGCGTTGCTAGATGGATCCCAGCGCGAGGCGAGTCTGGGAACCGAGTTCCTCTTTCTCCTGGGACTCAGGTAGCCAGCGCGTGGTGACTATCAGACGCTGGATTCGCTATCATTCTGACAACCAGCTCATCAAGTTGTTTCTTTTTGCCCGAGTTATTTTTATAGGGCTGAGCCCTTGTGACTGTCTCCATTAAAGTGGGCTGAGCTGAAGTAGACGGCCTGGCAGCCTTTTCAGACACGTAACATTCACAGTCCTCCTTTAACTCAGCATATTCTATAGGATGTCTCGTGCAGAGATGTTTCAACATGCTGGAAGTACCACCGCAAAATTTTAGTGTATCCTTGCACACTAAACATGTGACAGCATCAGAAGATATCTGCTCCACACAGGAGCAATTCTATTTCTCTTGGGTGCCATGGATGACAGACACAAAGCTAATTTTGTCACGTTGTTTGCTTGAAAAAAGTTACGTTACTGCGCAAATTTGGTGAGTACGTGAGTTGTATACCTTTAACTCTGTGCGCTTTAAAAAAAAAAAAAATAGTATGAAATTTAGATATATGATAATTTCAGAAAGAAAGAGTTGCAGTACAAGTGAATAATGAGTAAGTTCATATTCATCGGGAAAATGAGAGCAAATTTATTTGTGGAGCCAACTGACACGGGTCTCCCCTCTGAAGCGGTTTAGCCTCTTATGAGCTGCGTGCGAGATGGGCACCTATTATACCTATTTGTGATGTCACCAGACATCTACCAATGGACAAGGAAAAAAAAATAAATAAATAAAAATAAATTAATTAATTGATAAATAAATTCTTATGGCAACACTAAAGCGGTGCTGCTATTGGCCAGCCTGAGCGAAATTTCTCTTTGACTTTCATGCAATTCCTTTAATATTCGTGCAGGGATGCGATTCATGCAATTTCAGTACGTTCTACTTCATTTTAACAGTACTTTAGCAAACGTATTTTGTTTCATAATTACTTCTAAAACATATTCTCTAATGTTTGATATATTGAGGCGCCGTACAAATTAATAATCGCTTGGACTCGTTAGGACTCTGTTCCCAGACTTTGGACTCGTCCGACTCGGTTCCGGACTCGCTTCCCGCCCAGCCCTACGCAGCATTAACCCGCTTCGCGCTGAATATGGGGAATGTAACTCTCTGAACTCTTATCTCCCGCTGAGGGTGAAACGTCCCCCGGTAGCGAAGTGAAGAGACACGAGTACGCAAAACACTGCACACACAACACTAGGCACTGCACACAGTCACAAAAGTCACTGCCGCACTGTGGATAACGGAGAAGCGTGAAGAGGCAGTGGAGTCCTACTGGCTTTGGTGGGGTGGCGTGGGTGCCGGCATCGGTAGAAGTTCCTTGGCTCAAAATACTCACTGCATCATGTTATGTGGGGTAGTTGCTGGGACAGGACAGTTTGGAAATTGTAGGTTCTTTATATAAACACGAATGTGGTTTCTATACTAAGGCAAGGAACAAACAAATAATACCGTGGCAGACCCTGAGCGCGTGGCTGTCTCGGAAGTACCAGCCAGACTGAGGATTACTAGGTTGTCAAGCGTTCAGTAAATGGAGGTACAATGTGAAACATGGTGCAGTACATTACATATCCACAGATGTTAGGTTAGGTTAGCGAGAACTTCAAATAATTAAATATTCTGATTCCCGTAATGGCTAACTCCGCCTTGCCCCGCACAGCTTCAGCAGCCGGCCAGGCGGCCAGCAGTAGTGGTGGACAGGAACCGATAACTCAAGTATTCAAGGAACCGTTCCTTGGGCAGGCAGAACCGTCGGAACCGGTTTTGGAACCGGTTCGAGGGGAATCGGTAGAGCGCGGCTGGTGAATACCGGAGTCTCGGAACCGCTAGCGACTTGCTTGGCGGTTACCAGGGTGTAGCGGTTCCGGGACTCGTCTAGAATACTGGCGGGGATGATTACCGAGTACCGACTCCCGATCCCGAGGACGAGGCTCTGGGATGAATAGTGAATGGGTGCACCATTTAGTTGATGTTTATACTCTTATCTCACACAAGATTTAATCAATAATAAACATGATTGGGTTTATATCAACTCGCATATTCAGTGGGATGTCTAGTGCGGAGGTGTTTCAATATCTAATGTAATTCCATTGCATTTCAGCTTGTCTTTACAGATGAATCATATGATACAACATCAGAAAACGTGTGCTCTATTTAATTCCACACTGGAACTGATCTAATTCGCTTCGATGTCATTGTTTTGTTAAACTGATTAAGTTTAAGCGTGATAAATGCTCCCATAACATCGGAAATTTAGATATAATCTCGATATGTGCACCTTTAACGCTCTGGCCTTGAAAAATCCATGGTGCCTGAAAAAAAATATATTTCGAGACATGAAAGATTACTGAACAATCAACATATAAGATATTTTATATATCTATTCAGATAAGTTTTTTTTTTTTTTTTTTTTTTTTTTACTTATAAGGACAAACGTCACAACCTCCTGCTTGTTTGGCAGTAGGAGTATAGGCGGGAACCGGTTCCGGAATTGGTTCCGACAGTTCCACTAGGCCTTGCTTGGAATTGGTTTCGAGTCTTGAACCCGGTTCCGACTTAAAGGTTCCTCGTGAGTACTGATGGCTAATGCTCGTGAGTTACAAATCACAAACAGTTATGCAGTGTTTAAAATATGTAATCATGAATATCATTCATGATTACCGGAGTCGTTCATTTGTAGATACCATTTTGCAAATGGTATCTACAAAATTAACGAAATGGAGTGTAAAGGAATGATACATGCGTCCCTGCATCCAGTATTCAAAGAAATCGTATGATTGATATTAAAATATTTCGTTCATGATGACTAATAGTATGCACTGATTTTGTGTTACCATATGCGTGATAGTTTCTTAACACTCTGATTGGTAGATGTCCTGTGACGTCATGACATGGTATAGATAGTAGTGCGCGGCCGGCGACTTGATCACAATAGCTAAAACTGCCTAAGAGAGAGGTTGTCTATAGGCATGACGGTTTGCCCGTCAACTTTTTGTCTCCTACTATATTTCCTTTCTCACTATAACACTCCAATCTTCCCTTCCCACCCACTTTACCTCTTCATATTTCATCCAACTTTTCTATCCTCCTAAAATTGCAAATCGAGAGGTTGTCTGTTACCATCATCCTCATGAATAAATGAAGACCTTTTTTTTTTTTTCAGATACTCAAAATAACTTACTTGTACGTTGTACTCCAAACCTTCCTCTCTCTCATTATAGCGTAATATTTATACAGGCACCAAGTCTTTTTCAAAGGCAGCGTGCTGAAGGTGCACATCACGTTTGTACCTACTTTGCAGCGTTAGAGCATAGAGAACGGAGGTGTACATCTCACTTATTAAGCTTAAATTTCATGTAAAACAATGACATCCAAGCGGAATAGAACAGCTCCAGTGTGGACGTACATGGAAGAGACGTCGTCTGACGTCGTTGTATGCTTGGTGTGTAAAGATAAGCTAAAGTACAGTGGAAGTACATCGAACATGATGAAACACCTGCGCACCAGACATCCCATTGAATATGCGGAGTTCAAGAAGGATGCAGATATGGAATTTGCTGCCAAACATCCCAGACCATCCACCTCTGCTCAACCAGCACTGATCGAGGCCATCACTAGGGCTCAGCCCTATAAGAATGACTCGAATAAAAAGAAAGAACTTGACCCTTTGGTTGTCAGGATGACAGCGGAAGACTTACAACCACTATCTGTTGTTGAAGACAAGGGGTTGAAAAGATTAGTAAATGGACTCAAGCCCACATATGACTGGACAAGCCGCAGAGAGATAGGTAGGACTCTCTTTCCATCTATTTACAGTAAAGAGGTAGAGAGTCCGTCAAGAGCTGGAGAAAGCTAGACGTATTGCTTTAGCAACAGACATATTATGGACATCCTGACAAACGAAAGCATTCATCACAGTGACAGCTCACTACATATCCCCAGAGTGGGTCCTCAAGTCTGCTGTGATTGATACTGTTCGTATGGTTAAGTCTCATACAGCAGATAATATTGCAGAAGAGATAAGACTTGTCTACAATAAATGGAACATTTTTAGATGAAATTCACTCAATTGTGACAGACAATGCTGCTAACATTACTGCAGCAATAAAACAAATGAATGTTCGCCATATCCCGTGCTTTGCACACACTCTGAATCTAGTTGTTGTTCAGGACTCCATTAAGAACACTGAGGATGTCTAGAATCTAAAAAGAAAAAAATAGACTATTGTATTTTTTATTTTTTTATTTTTTTCCATTACAGCGTGAAGGCTTCTGATAAGCTCATGCAAGTGCAAGAGCAGCACAAGCAGCCTTCAAAGAAACTTATTCAGGATGTAGAAACTAGATGAAATTCTTCATACTGCATGATGGAACGATATTTAGAGCAACATGGCCACGTGACACACTTTCTGCTACCAGGGGAAAACTAGTATGTGCTTGTCTAACGAGGAACTTTTAATAATCTCTGCCAGTATTCTAGATGAGTCCTGGATCCGATATACACTAGTGCTAACCGTCTGAGCAGCGCGCTGGCGGTTCCAAGACTTGGTACTCACAACGCACTCTCTACACGATTCCCCTCGGAACAGATTCCGGAACCGGCTCCGCCTGGTAACCGTCAGAGCAGCTCGCTGGCAGCTCCAAGACTTTGGTACTCACCCCACCCGCTGGCGGCTCCAAGACTCTGGTACCGGCCCCGCGCGCTCTGCATGATTCTCTGCGGAACCGGTTCCGGTTAATGATTGCATAAATAATTTAAACACTACATAGATGTTGTAACTCATGCGTATCTACCATCACTGCTCGTGTGTAACCGTTAAGGCAAAACCGGCTCCAAGACTCGGAGCCGGTTTCTAGCGGTTCCTGGCAGAACCGTCGGAACCGGGCAAGCACTCGGAGCTGGGGGGGAGGTGTCGAGCGGGATGCGTCAGTTAATTAATATTTTACTTTTTTTTTCTACAAGTTTCCGGAAGTTTATATATATTGCATGCATATTTTACAACCTTAATTCTATCTTATATGTAAGTATTAAACTCATGAAAAGAGGCTAACTCTGACTTATTTTCACCAAGTGTTCCGCAGAAAGAAGACAGTAGTCAACAAAATCTGCCTTGACAATGATCTACATGTGAGGTTTATTAATGAGTTAACCGTTAGTGAAAGTGTTGATAACAAAAATGAGATAATTTTACAATACAGAGTACAGTAAACCAACTTAATGATGAGTCCAATTCAAACAAAATTATTGTAAGTACAGCAAAATGTGATTTTATTTGTATGTCCCCCAAAAGACCAATATTGTTTTTACCTGAATGAACTCTAGATAATGTAGCAACACCGATTAGAAATAGTTATAATGGAAGTTTATATGGACAATCCACTGAAATGTAACGACCGCATAAATTATCTAACTGCTAAAGGTAACAAGTGTTTTTTTTTTTATCTTTTATCAAGCTCGTCATTTTGGATTTAACACTGTACACTTGGTTTATTCGTACCTGGCCTAAATACGTAACACCTGTATGCCATTCAGGTCTGACATAACAAATGAAACTTAGAAAAAAAAAAGATGGATAATAATTCACAATGTAAAACATTTCCTTAAAACATAGTTAAAAGTTATACATTAAAACATGAACTGAGTTATCCGTGGATTTGTGTTGGCGATGCTTTATTGAATGAAGTTTGTTTCGGCCAGAAACTCTATGTGGCACATTGACATGTTTGTAACGAGCTGTTCTGCATCTCACTTTGTGACAATCCTACTCCTTGTATCTCGTCAGTGAATGTTGTTCGGTTTAGGTAGTAGAGTATTTCTGCTGTAATTCTTTAAGTTAATTCCTCTCGTCTTGACGCTGATTGGCTTGATTCATAATTATTGTAATCATTAACAAGGACATTTCTTAAACAGTGTTCCTGATTTTTTTTAAGATCCACTGCTGTTGTGTCAGGCTTGTATGCCGAGCAGGTATTGCATATTAAAGTGAGGGACGAATACACCAAGTGTACAACGAACACATTGTGGTTTGATTTACTCTTGTTATCACGAATTATCACTGTCATTATTGTTTATTTTATCATCATCATTATCATTTTAATCTTTGTCACCACCACCACAATCAACTTAATTTATTACAACCATTGTCGTTGCTGCTACAATAAAAATGTGTCACTCATTATATTTTCTTTGAAATGGCTTATATCATACGTACATAAAGATTTATCTTGTCACGTCTTACATCAACTGGAATTAATATAAAATGTTATTATCCTCATCTTAAATAAACGATACATGAACTTTTGAGAATAGCACACACACACACACACACACACACACACACACACACACACACACACACCGCGTAGTGTAGTGGTTAGCACGCTCGGCTCACAATCAAGAAGGCCCGGGTTCGGAACCCGGGCACGGCGAGGCAAATGGGCGAGCCTCTTAATGTGTAGCCCCTGTTCACCTAGCAGCAAGTAGGTACGGGATGTAACCCGAGGAGCTGTGATCTCGCTGTCCCGGTGTGTTGTCTGTGAGTGGTCTCAGTCCTACCCAAAGATCGGTCACTATGAGCTCTGAGTTCTTTCCATAGGGGAACAGCTGGCTGGGTGACCAGGAGACGACCTTAGGTGAATCACACACACACACACACACACACGTGCACACACACACACACACACACTCAGGAAGTAAAAAAACAGTTCACGCAGGGAAGCCACAGAATCCAAGTTTCTGATCTCTAAAATTTCTGACTGGGGCAGAGCAAACTTAGTTTTGTTCAGTGTCTCAAAAAATCAATTCCTCCATCTATCAACTCGACACAACCTTCCAGACACACAACTGTCCCCCTCTCCTACACTGAACCTCCTCGGTCTGTCCTTTACTTATAATCTAAACTAGAAACTTCACATCTCATCTCTAGCTAAAATAACTTCTATAAGGTTAGGTGTTCTGAGATGTCTCCGCCAGTTTTTCTCACCCTTCCAGCTGCTAACTCTGTACGAGTACAAGGGCCTTATCCGTCCATGTATGCTTCACATATCTGGCGGGTTTCCACTCATACCGCTCTTCTAGACAAGGTGGAATCAAAAGCTTTTTGTCTCATCAACTCTTCTCCTCTAACTGACTGTTTTCAACCTCTTTCTCATCGCCGCAATGTTGCATCTCTATCTATCTTCTGCCGCTATTTTCATGCTAACTATTCTTCTGTTGTTGCTAACTGCATGCCTCCACTCCTCCCGCGGCCTCGCTGCACAAGACTTTCTTCTTTCACTCACCCCTATTCTATCCACTTCTCTAATGTAAGAGTTAACTAGTATTCTCAGGCATGCATCCCTTTCTCTAATAAACTCTGGAACTCCCTGCTTGCCTCCGTACTTCCACTTTCCAATGACTTGAATTCCTTCAAGAGTGAGGTTTCCTTCAATTGTTCACTACCGTTTTGGACCCTATTCGGGGACAGGTATCTCAGTGGGTCTTTTTTTCTTTTTCTTTTTTTTTCTTTTACTTGATTTTGTTGCCCTTGGCCGGTGTCCCTCCTACATAAACACACACACACACACACACACACACACACACACACACACACACACACACATTACAAAAATGATACATATTTATCCAACGAGCCATTAATGTTTCCAAACTTTTGATAGGACTGGAAAGAAGTCCATTAACAACTTTAAAATGTAGCAGCAGTTACCGCATTTAATTAGGCCATTCCAACATTTTTATGAGCGAAGGTGGTACTGAAGCTCATGTTCTCGCGGGGCGCCGGAAGAATGAGGGATGGCGGTGCAACTTTCTGGGGGCTGTGTCCCCTGAGTAATGGATGATAGCCACTTAAAAAAAAAAAAAAAAGATACGTAAACATATAAAATGCACACGGCATACCACGAGCGTGTAGGGGCATGCCGTACACACACACACACACACACACACACACACACATAAATAAAGTTCAAAATAATGTTAAAAAAAAAAAAATTGCTTGTCCCTGTAGAACACAATCAATGATAATAATAAATAAAAAAAAAATAATGCCTGTTGTTTTACCCTCTGCCCTTAGATACTGTTGAGAGGACACGTGCAAAACACCAAGTTCTTTAGTCTCTGAATGAATAATAGATATGATCTCTCAGTTTACTGTTTTGTCTCCATGTGGTACGGACTTTTCGCCAACAGTAAAAAAAAAAAATAAGTAAATAATAATAATAATAATAAATAAATAAATGAATAAATAAATAAATTGATAAAATAATAATTGAATTAAAAACAAATGAAAAAAAGAAAATTTTTACTTCAAGTTTAAACAAGGAAGAATTATAAGCCTGCAAGTCGTCCTGTTTCCAATATATAACGTTAACGTTTTCTTTCCCTTAACGTGTTTACTGTTGTGTTTTATGGTAAATGAGGCAACGCATCATCCTGAAAGGAAAAAAGAAAATGATGGTACGAGGAACTAAAAAATATCTTCCTCTAGTCACACAATCCCCATTTCCTCCTCCTTCTCCTCGTCCTCGTCCTCTTCCTCCCTCTTCTCATATTTCTTCCCCTTGTCACCCTTCTCACTTTTTTTTTACTTTTTTTTTCTTTCTCATTAATTTTTATGACCCAACTTTCCCTCTCCATTTAGTTTCTTCTTTCTCTCTTTCATTAACTTCTGTAACTTTCCGGACTTATTTCTCTTTCATTTTCCAGATTGGAAATACATATACCTGCATGCATGCATACATGCATACATACATTGATGTGTACAATACAGATCGACTAGCCAATATAAATATGGAACGACTGGCAGAGTGTGTGTGTGTGTGTGTGTGTGTGTGTGTGTGTGTGTGTGTGTGTGTGTGTGCACTCACGCACTCATGCATGCCCCCCCACCCTCCTAGATCTGATTTTTGGAAAGTCTCATAGAGTAATAAGTTTTCCATCAAATATAATGTAGAATCGATAGTCCCCGACTGTGTAGTTAATTGCCTTGTTGTATGTGGGAAACATCCGTGATTCGTTTATCAGTGTTCATTTGTTTTTTGTTTTTTTTTACTTTTTAAGTTAAAACTCCTTGCTTGCTTGCTTTACTGACTCCTAATACGTAGAGGGTATATTATTTATGCCTGACGCTAACCAGATCTTAGTTAGCCTTATTTTTTTTCAGTTTTAAGTGACTCAAGAGATGGTGGTGGACTGTAATAGATCACTAGAAATTTATATAGAAAGTGAAAGCTCAAATTATTGGATACAGAATGATGAGAATGGCGTAACTGTGAATAATTATTATGTGAAAAATATAAGGAAGAAAACTTATATAGTGTGTGTCGATGAGTTTTTCATCAATTTTTCTTTTCAGACACTAGAAAACTTTTCATAACAGAACAATTTTATTGCTATTTGACACGATATTGTAAGTGATGTGCTTCTCTTAATATTTGATGTTTTTGTAAAGTTAAATCATTAATGAACTAGGCCTTACTTCTTCAAAGTATGAAGACGATTATGATATGAGGAGTCGTATGTCTGTGTAGATAACATACATTTTGACCTATCCTGAAAATATTTTTCTTAAACACCAGTCATGGTGAGGCACAAATTCTTTTCCAATTTTATTTCCGATCTGCCCTACTCTCAAAAGAACAAGTCTGTTATTTTTCTTATGATTTGTCAGCACAACTCTCCCATGATTCGGTCGGCATCCTTTCCGTCATTAAAACTTTACGTTATTTTATCTTTAACATGCGAAGGGCAGGGTTACTTCGAAATATCCTCAGCTATCTTATCGGTCATTTTGCAAAATTTACAAATAACAAGTAACTATTGGGTCATTTCAATGAGAGAGAGAGAGAGAGAGAGAGAGAGAGAGAGAGAGAGAGAGAGAGAGAGAGAGAGAGAGAGAGAGAGAGAGAGAACAAGTAGCCACGATCTTTTTATATTTTTTTAAAGATATCCAGCAAATATATATTAAAGAAATAACGTAAGGAAATTATGTCGGTCCTAAAAACACAAACTCGAAAAACATGTTTAGAAATGAATCCATCCTTCAACAGTATCTTTGAAGCGTGCAGTTTACCACCAAGAGGTGTTCTCTGAGCATTTTATGATAAAGTAAATATCTCACATATTTAACGTTCTGTGTGTGTGTGCGTGTGTGTGTGTGTGTGTGTGTGTGTGTGTGTGTGTGTGTGTGTGTGTGTGTGTGTGTGTGTGTGTGTGTGTGTGTGTGTGTGTGTGTGTGTGTGTGTGTGTGTGTGTGTTAAAGAAATTATAACCTCAAACATTTTAAATCGAGACATTATGTTTGTACTTCTTTTTTTTTTTTTCTTGCTGCTTCTGTTAAGACACATCTTGCTTCAGCAGCACACAGTAAATCAAAGATCACAACCCTTGTCAGAATTTTGCTACTCCCTGCAAGTCTATTTCCTGGTGTAACAAGAGGAATTTTTCTATACGTAGGGTGAATGACTACCCATAAATATTTGTTAATCAGTCTGTCCTCTGTTCCAAGCTTGTAAGAACCATTGTGCAATGCCTGAACTACAGTTGCATTCATCTATCAAAATTTAGTTCGTCGCCTAGTTTCCCCTGATTAGACAGATCAATCGCCTCAGTATTTGTCATACGAATATCAAGCATGTCGTGAGCCATGCTTAAGTGATGACGATCACAACATATACACTTATATAAACCGGGATTTTGGCGTTATCATAAGGAATATGTAAAGCCTCCTCGGTAAAAAAGAAAAAAAAAAATATATATATATATATTTAAAAAAAATAGATAAAAATAATAATAGTAATAATAATAATATAAAATAGAAAAATAAATAAAAAAATAAATTTGTACATCATTTACCAACAGAATGGCTCCTTGTTCACCATTTAAGATTTTTTTTTTCACATACTGTACATGGTACTCACACATACTGTACATGGTAATTTATTTAAAAAATCTCACAAAATAATCGAATTAGTAATTTAAATCTTGCACACCGCTAGTTTCGCAAAATAAACGATTTTGCAAACTGGTTTTATACAGAGGTAATCAAAAGAATCTGTTTGCAAAAAAAAAAAAAAAATCAGTAAAATCTACGATATGCTTAGTGTTTCATGGTTTTAGATTTACAACTTTCTCTTTTCCGGCCAGTAAACACCACCCGTCACAAGTATACAATGAAAGACTTGTCATACGAGTGGAGGCAATTTCAAAGCGGCTTCTCTCAATAGTCCCTCTCCTTCTACCTCTTTATTATTCACAATAAAAAATAATAAAAAAGAAAAAAAGGTGGGGAAGCGTAGGGGTAATCGTAACTATACAAGCACGACATGTATTCATTTTTACCATTGGTTACAATTACTCAGTGTTTTATTAACTACATTTTCATTTTATATACATATTAAGAATGATCGTAAAATGTACGAGTATTCACACTCATGAGCTCAATGTGTTAAAAGTTATATGAAAAAAAGGATTCTTTCATTTCACTTATTTATCTTGCTGCTAAGATGGTCTCTCAGACTGCTGCACAGCAGTCTCTCTCTCTCTCTCTCTCTCTCTCTCTCTCTCTCTCTCTCTCTCTCTCTCTCTCTCTCTCTCTCATTTAAACTATTAAACACACATGTTCATTGTGGCCTTTGCTAAAGTTATCTTTGTCGTGTATAACTATATTAAAGCATTACTGTGTGTGGTATAATAAATATTAATATTTTGCTAAGATGTATAGGCATATGTATGTAACCAGTGATTAAATCAATGTATAAATAATAAGCAAATAAACAGATTAATAAACTAGAAAATTATATGGTTATATATATATATATATATATATATATATATATATATATATATATATATATATATATATATATATATATATATATATATATATATATATATATATATATATATATATATATACAGTATTTACAATAGAGGTCATATGTATCTATATGTTAAGTTCACTGAAGGTCAGACACGACCATATTTTTGTGTCTTTCTTATGGAGGGTTGAGAGTCTGTAGGCGTAACCACTTGTGTGTGGACACTTTCATCTGCTGTGTGGACAGACGTCGTACGTCCACCACAGCCGTGAGAGTGTTCCACCACACTACAGCGGCGGAGGAGAATGCCCGTTGGTGGGTGCTGGAGCGAGACCTTGGCACCTTGGTCTGCTAGGGTTTTTTTTTTTTTTTTTTTTTTTATGTAGGAAGGATACTGGCCAAGGGCAACAAAAATCTAATAAAAAAAAATGCCCACTGAAATGCCAGTCCCTAAAAGGGTCAAAGCAGTGGTCAAAAATTGGTGGATAAGTGTCTTGAAACCTCCCTCTTGAAGGAATTCAAGTCATAGGAAGGTGGAAATACAGAAGCAGGCAAAGAATTCCAGAGTTTACCAGAGAAAGGGATGAATGATTGAGAATACTGGTTAACTCTTGCGTTAGAGAGGTGGACAGAATAGGAGTGAGAGAAAGATGAAAGTCTTGTGCAGCGAGGCCGCGGAAGGAGGGGAGGCATGCAGTTAGCAAGATCAGAAGAGCAGTTAGCATGAAAATAGCGGTAGAAGACAGCTAGAGATGCAACATTGCGGCGGTGAGAGAGAGGCTGAAGACAGTCAGTTAGAGGAGAGGAGTTGATGAGACGAAAAGCTTTTGATTCCACCCTGTCTAGAACAGCAGTATGAGTGGAACCCCCCCAGACATGTGAAGCATACTCCATACATGGACGGATAAGGCCCTTGTACAGAGTTAGCAGCTGGGGGGGTGAGAAAAACTGGCGGAGACGTCTCAGAACACCTAACTTCATAGAAGCTGTTTTAGCTAGAGATGAGATGTGAAGTTTCCAGTTCAGATTATAAGTAAAGGACAGACCAAGGATGTTCAGTGTAGAAGAGGGGGATAGTTGAGTGTCATTGAAGAAGAGGGGATAGTTGTCTGGAAGATTGTGTCGAGTTGATAGATGGAGGAATTGAGTTTTTGAGGCATTGAACAATACCAAGTTTGCTCTGCCCCAATCAGAAATTTTAGAAAGATCAGAAGTCAGGCGTTCTGTGGCTTCCCTGCGTGATATGTTTACCTCCTGAAGGGTTGGACGTCTATGAAAAGACGTGGAAAAGTGCAGGGTGGTATCATCAGCATAGGAGTGGATAGGACAAGAAGTTTGGTTTAGAAGATCATTAATGAATAATAAGAAGAGAGTGGGTGACAGGACAGAACCCTGAGGAACACCACTGTTAATAGATTTAGGAGAAGAACAGTGACCGTCTACCACAACAGCAATAGAACGGTCAGAAAGGAAACTTGAGATGAAGTTACAGAGAGAAGGATAGAAACCGTAGGAGGGTAGTTTGGAAATCAAAGCTTTGTGCCAGACTCTATCAAAGGCTTTTGATATGTCCAAGGCAACAGCAAAAGTTTCACCAAAGTCTCTAAAAGAGGATGACCAAGACTCAGTAAGGAAAACCAGAAGATCACCAGTAGAGCGGCCTTGACGGAACCCATACTGGCGATCAGATAGAAGGTTGTGAAGTGATAGATGTTTAAGAATCTTCCTGTTGAGGATAGATTCAAAAACTTTAGATAAGCAGGAAATTAAAGCAATAGGACGGTAGTTTGAGGGATTAGAGCGGTCACCCTTTTTAGGAACAGGTTGAATGTAGGCAAACTTCCAGCAAGAAGGAAAGGTAGATGTTGACAGACAGAGCTGAAAGAGTTTGACTAGGCAAGGTGCAAGCACGGAGGCACAGTTTCGGAGAACAATAGGAGGGACCCCATCAGGTCCATAAGCCTTCTGAGGGTTTAGGCCAGCGAGGGCATGGAAAACATCATTACGAAGAATTTTAATACGAGGCATGAAGTAGTCAGAGGGTGGAGGAGAGGGAGGAACAAGCCCAGAATCGTCCAAGGTAGTGTTTTTAGCAAAGGTTTGAGCAAAGAGTTCAGCTTTAGAAATAGATGTGATAGCAGTGGTGCCATCTGGTTGAAGTAGAGGAGGGAAAGAAGAAGAAGCAAAGTTATTGGAGATATTTTTGACTAGATGCCAGAAATCACGAGGGGAGTTAGATCTTGAAAGGTTTTGACATTTTCTGTTAATGAAGGAGTTTTTGGCTAGTTGGAGAACAGACTTGGCATGGTTCCGGGCAGAAATATAAAGTGCATGAGATTCTGGTGAAGGAAGGCTTAAGTACCTTTTGTGGGCCACCTCTCTATCATGTATAGCACGAGAACAATCTGTGTTAAACCAAGGTTTAGAAGGTTTAGGACGAGAAAAAGAGTGAGGAATGTACGCCTCCATGCCAGACACTATCACCTCTGTTATGCGCTCAGCACACAAAGACGGGTCTCTGACACGGAAGCAGTAGTCATTCCAAGGAAAATCAGAAAAATACCGCCTCAGGTCCCCCCAACTAGCAGAGGCAAAACGCCAGAGGCACCTTCGCTTAGGGGGATCCTGAGGAGGGATTGGAGTGATAGGACAAGATACTCGTAAAGATATGAGATTGTGATCGGAGGAGCCCAACGGAGAAGAAAGGGTGACAGCATAAGCAGAAGGATTAGAGGTCAGGAAAAGGTCAAGAATGTTGGGCGTATCTCCAAGACGGTCAGGAATACGAGTAGGGTGTTGCACCAATTGCTCTAGGTCATGGAGGATAGCAAAGTTGTAGGCTAGTTCACCAGGATGGTCAGTGAAGGGAGAGGAAAGCCAAAGCTGGTGGTGAACATTGAAGTCTCCAAGAATGGAGATCTCTGCAAAAGGGAAGAGGGTCAGAATGTGCTCCACTTTGGAAGTTAAGTAGTCAAAGAATTTCTTATAGTCAGAGGAGTTAGGAGAGAGGTATACAGCACAGATAAATTTAGTATGAGAATGACTCTGTAGTCGTAGCCAGATGGTGGAAAACTCGGGAGATTCAAGAGCGTGGGCACGAGAGCAGGTTAAGTCATTGCGCACATAAACGCAGCATCCAGCTTTGGATCGAAAATGAGGATAGAGAAAGTAGGAGGGAACAGAAAAGGGGCTACTGTCAGTTGCCTCAGACACCTGAGTTTCAGTGAGGAAAAGAAGATGAGGTTTAGAAGAGGAGAGGTGGTGTTCTACAGATTGAAAATTAGATCTTAGACCGCGAATGTTGCAGAAGTTAATGAAGAAAAAGTTGAGGGGGGTGTCAAGACACTTAGGGTCGTCGACGGAAAGGCAGTCCGACCTGGGGACATTTATGGTCCCCTCCCCAGATGGGGACTCCGAGGCTGGTGTAGGAGGAACATTCTGGCTCTACGCCTTATGAAGCACTGTCAGCGCTGCGACTTTCCGGCGATGATCCAGAGTGTCCCTCAGCACCGGCCCATCCTCCTGTATCTGCTGCTGCTGCTGCTGTTGTCGCTGCCGCCACGGTTGCTGGCGAGGCTGCGTCCGTCTGGCGCCACTGATGAGGCGCTCTGCCCTCCTTTGCACTTTGTCCAGCAAGTTGAGATAACATCGGGCACTGGACATCCACGTGAGCGGCGCATACTCCATGATGGGCCTGACCTGAGCCTTGTACAGGGTTAGGAGGCCATTGGAGTCAAGGAGGTGCTTCAGACCCCGCAACAGTGTCATCTTCTGAGACGCTTTTCGGGCCACGTCCTCGAGGTGACGGTCGAAGAGCAGCCGCGAGTCCACCTCCACGCCAAGGATGTTTACGCTGTCCTGTAGAGGAATGTTGTTGTCTCCCATCTTCAGCCTTCCACGCACCTCACGCGCATCCTCGTGAGAGTGGGATACCAACATGGCCTGAGTCTTTTCGGGGGCAAACTTGACTTGCCACCGGTCGCCCCAGGCCATGATATTCTCTCTCTCTCTCTCTCTCTCTCTCTCTCTCTCTCTCTCTCTCTCTCTCTCTCTCTCTCTCTCTCTCTCTCTCAGGATTAAGCTTTTCACCATGTTTGGCAGTAGTCACACTGGAAATTCAATACACATGCCTTCTTCACTTCGTTACCCAATACAAATTATAAAAGGTAATATTGCTCCGTCCAACCAAAAATAAATAAATAAATAAAATAAATGAATCACTTAATAAATCAATAAATAATAATAATAAATAAAAGAAATTATAATAATTACGCATATACTAACACCAAACTTGCTCCACCATCAATGAAACGCCATCAGTCCAAATGCAAAGTAGCCTCTTAGATATATCTTCTTCAAGCGAAAGTCTGACGGAAGAGAGAAGAATGGTAGCGGGTGCACAGGCTGTGAGGTATGCCAAGGGACAGAAGAACAAGAGAGGAAAGCAATATGATGAAAAGAGACGAAAGGACCATAATAGGCGTACTCGTGGAGATTGGTATCTCTCTCTCTCTCTCTCTCTCTCTCTCTCTCTCTCTCTCTCTCTCTCTCTCTCTCTCTCTCTCTCTCTCAAAAAAATAAAAAATAAATAAATAAATAAATAATAAAAAAATAAATAAATAAATAAAAATAAATAAATAAATAAACTCTTAGCTTAAGTCTTGGGTTTCTACGGCAGGAGCACATGCCGTTTCGGGTAGTAATAATAATAATAATAATAATAATAATAATAATAATAATAATAATAATAATAATAATAATAATTACTACCACTAAAACTACTACTACTACTATTGCTGCTACTGATAATAATAATAATGATAATAACAATAATAATAATAATAATAATAATAATAATAATAATAATAATAATAATAATAATAATAATGATAATAATAGTAATAACTGTAAAAACAGTACAACTATAAAAAGGTAAGAACAATGTGTTTAGTAGTAATAAAGACACTAACAACAGCAACAATTACTATCACAACTACAACAACAACAACTACAACAACTACTACACCAGCCTCGGAGTCCCCATCTGGGGAGGGGATCACAAAAGCTCCCCAGGACGGACTGCTCTTCTGGTATCGGCCCTAAGTGTCTTGACACCCTCCTCAACTTTTTTTTTCATTAACTTCTGTAACATGCACGGCTTTAGACCTTATTCTCAATCTGTAGAACACCACCTCTCCTCTATTAAACCTCATCTTCTTTTCCTCACTGAAACACAGGTGTCTGAGGCAACTGACAGTACCTCCTTTTCTGTTTCCTCGTACTTTCTCTACCTTAATTTTCAATCCAAAACTGGATGTTGCGTCTATGTGCGCAACGGCTTAACCTACTCGTGTGTCCAAGCTCTTGAATCTACCGAATTTTTCACCATCTGGCAACGACTACAGAGTCACTCTCAAACTAAATTTATCTGTGCTGTCTACCTATCACCTAGCTTCTCTGACTACAAGAAATTCTTTGACTTCTTAATTCCAAAGAGGAGCACATTCTGACTCTCTTCCCTTTTGCGGAGATCTCCATTCTTGGAGACTTCAATGTTCACCACCATGTTTGGCTTTCTTCTCCCTTCACTGACCATTCTGATGAACTAGGCTTTAACACTAATATCCTCCACGACCAAGAGCGACTGGTGCAAAGCACTATTATTCTTGACCGTCTTGGAGATACGCCCAACATTTTTTACCTTTTCTTCAGCTCTAATCCTTCTGCTTATGCTGTCACCTAATCTTCTCCATCGGGCTCCTTCAATCACAATCTCATATCTGTATCTTTTCCTATCGCTCCAAGCCTTCCTCAGGATCCTCCAAAGCGGAGGTGCCTCTGGCGTTTTGCCTCTGTTGATTGGGTGACCTGAGGAGGTATTAAGCTGATTTTCCCTGGAATGACTACTGCTTCCGTTTCAGAAACCCGTCTCTGTGTGCTGAGTGCATAACAGAGGTGATAGTGTCTGGCATGGAGGCGTATATGCCTCAATTTTTCTCTCGAACTCAACACTAAACTCAAACAGCCTGTTCTCGTGCTATACATGATAGAGAGATGGCCCATAGAAGGTAATTAAATCTTCCATCATCTGAATCTCATGCGCTTTATATTTTTGCCCTGAGTCATGCTAAGTCTGTTCTCCAACTAGCCAAAAACTCCTTCATTAATAGAAAGTGTCAAAACCTTTTAAGATCTAACTCCCCTCTTGACTTCTGGCACCTAACCAAAAATCATCTCCAATAATTTTGCTTCTTCATCTTTCCCTCATTTATTTCATCCTGATGGCACCACTCCCATCTCATCAATTTCTAAAACCCAATTCTTCGCTCAAACCTTTGCTAAACACACTAACTTGCATAATTCAGGGCTTGTTCCTTCGGAAGGCTTATGTACCTGATGGGATTTATCCTATTGTTCTCCGAAACTGTGCCTCCATGCCTAGTCAGACTCCTTCAACTCTATCAACCTTTCCTTCTTGTTGGAAGTTTGCCAACATTCAGTCTGTTCCTAAAAAGGGTGATCGTTCTAATCCTTCAAACCACTAACCGCTTCCTTTAATTTCCTGCCTATCTAATTTTTTTTTAAACTTTCCTTAACATGAAGATTCTTAAACATCTATCACTTCACAACATTCTATGTGATCGCTAGTATGAGTTCCTTCAAGGCGGCTCTACCGGTGATCTGGCTTTCCTCACTGAGTCTTGGTCATTCTCTATTAGAGATTCTGGTGAAATTTTTGCTGTTATTTTAGATATATAAAAAGCTTTTGATAGAGTTTCGTACAAAACTTTGATTTTAAAACTACCCTTCTACGGCTTCTATCCTTCTATATGTAATATCATTTCAAATTTCCTTTCTGACCATTATATTGCTGCTGTAGTAGACGGTCACTGTTCTTCTTCTAAATCTATTAACAGTGGTGTCATCAAGATTCTGTCCTGTCACCAACTTTCTTCCTATTATCCATTAATGATCTTCTAAATCAAACTTTCCTCCATCTATAAACTTGACACAACCTTCTTCATTGACACTCAACTGTCCCTGTCTTCTACACTGAACATCCTCGGTCTGTCCTTTACTTATAGTCTAAAACTGGAAACTTCACATTTCATCTCTAGCTAAAATAGCTTCTATGAAGTCAGGTGTTCTGAGTCGTCTCCACCAGTTTTTCTCACCCTTCCAGCTGCAAAACTCTGTAAAGAAGCCTTATCCGACCATGTATGAAGTATGTTTCACATGTTGGGGGGAGTTCCACTCCTACTGCTCTTCTAGACAGGGTGGAATCAAAACCTCTTCGTCTCATCAACTCCTCTCCTCTAATTCACTGTCTTCAGCCTCTTTCCCATTGGCACAATGTTGCATCTCTTGCTATTATCTACCATTATTTCCATGCTAACTGTTCTTCTGATCTTGCTCACTGCATGCTTCTCTCCCTATTCTGTCCATCTCTCTAATGCAAGAGTTAACCAGTATTTTCAATCATTCATTCCTTTCCTTGGTAAGCTCTGGAACTCCCTGTCTGCTTCTGTATTTCTTCCTTTCTATAACTTGAACTCTTTCAAGAGGGAGGTTTCAAGACTCTTATCCTCCATTATTTGATTATTCTGTTTGGAATTCTCAACTGGACCTGACATTAAATTGTCCTTTTATATATATATATATATATATATATATATATATATATATATATATATATATATATATATATATATATATATATATATATATATATATATGTTACAGTCAATACCTGAATCCAGACAATTTGTAAAGTGACTTATTTTTTCAGGCAATTTGTGAACTGCCTGGTTAGGTTAGGTTAGGTTAGGTTAGGTTAGGTTAGGTTAGGTTAGGTTAGGTTAGGTTAGGTTAGGTTAGGTTAGGTTAGGTTAACCTAACCTAACCTAACCTAACCTAACCTAACCTAACCTAACCTAACCTAACCTAACCTAACCAGGCAGTTCACAAATTGCCTGAAAAAATAAGTCACTTTACAAATTGTCTGGATTCAGGTATTGACTGTAACATATATATATATATATATATATATATATATATATATATATATATATATATATATATATATATATATATATATATATATGTATATATATATGTATATATATATATATATATATACTTTCGGGAATTCTATTAACTTAACCATTCCATGAGAATTTTTCTTTGGACTGTGTGAAGCTTCGGAATCACTACCCCGATACTCACATACATAATGTGTTCAAGGCACTCGATCCAACGAGCTCGTTCACCAGACAAACACACACTGTACTGGCTCAGTTTGGCTAGAGTGAATCGCAGTGTTTCGGTTTCCTTTTTTTTAAACCGTTCGATATTTCAAGGATACATAAAATGTTTAGTAATTCAGAAAGCTCGGAATCTTTATTAAGGACTAAGTACTACTTTTCACTCCAGTTATACAATATTTAAAAGGCTAGATGGTGGATTACCAGAGACCAGGAATTTGCTGGATAAATGTACAGAGTTGAATACGGGAGCATGGTATATGATTTTGTAAAAAAAATAAAAAAAATAAATAAAAAAATAAATAAGTAAACGAAACAGAGTATTTCTAATTTTAACTCCATACATTAACGGTAAAGGAACAGAATCTCTCTCTCTCTCTCTCTCTCTCTCTCTCTCTCTCTCTCTCTCTCTCTCTCTCTCTCTCTCTCTCTCTCTCTCTCTCTCTCTCTCTCTCTCTCTCTCTCTCTCTCTCTCTCTGTGTGTGTGTGTGTGTGTGTGTGTGTGTGTGTGTGTGTGTGTGTGTATGAACATAAAAGTATAAGGGAAGCTATATAAGAAGCCGTCAGGCCTACACGTGGCAGTCCCTGCATGAAACATCAACTATTTCCCCTATCATCCTCATCCATATATTTATCGAATCTTCTTTTAAAGCTTCCCCATGACTCAGCACTAACAACTTGATTACTGAGTCTGTATATATCATTCACCTACCACTGTTTGAGGAACAATTCATTCCTTTTTTTTTTTTTTTTTTTATCTAACCTTACCAAGCTTCAACCCATAATTGTATCAGTATTTTGTATCAGCAGAAGCAGAAACAGCAACGACCGTTGTTGTCGCAACACCGGCGGCAACAGTTATCTGAGTAGTACCACAAGCTTAAAAAAAACAAAAGCTTTGTTTCGATATTTTATGTGGTTTGGCCGAAACCGGGTTTGGGGATCATGGGTTTGTATCTTTCAGCGCTGCCACCGCGACAGGTGGGACATAACCCTCGCTGCCACCCGGTACCCACTCACAACTGGGTGGATAGGGGGTATGGGTGTGAAAAGACCGTCCATCCTTCTCCGTCAGGGGATCGAATCTGGGATATCTCAGCTGTGAACCGAGCGTGCTAACCACTACAGTAATAGTATTAGTAACAATAACAGCAACAATTGTTTGCTGATAATACAATCGAAATCAAATCTTTAACATTTCTTTATATGTAATACTTTTCTAGATTAATTGAAATGTGTGTGTGTGTGTGTGTGTGTGTGTGTGTGTGTGTGTGTGTGTGTGTGTGTGTGTGTGTGTGTGTGTGTGTTCTTACTAAAGTATATTTTTGCATCATTGAGTCAAGTTTGTAATGCCCATTCATTTAAAAGTTAATTTTTCATATCTATATTTAAAGCTAAGAATGCTCCTTCCACACAATTTCGTCAGTCAATGAATAATATTGGCTGATTATTCTGTCAGGTAAACTATTTTTCTTCATTTTTTTTTTTTTTTTTGTGTGTGTGTGTGCAATTTTCTTACTGTGTCCTTTTAATTTTGCTTGTTGTGGTACCACAAGATCCGTGATATATATATATATATATATATATATATATATATATATATATATATATATATATATATATATATATATATATATATATATATATATATATATATTGTGGTACCACAAGATCCGTGATATATATATATATATATATATATATATATATATATATATATATATATATATATATATATATATATATATATATATATATATATATATATATATATATATATATATATATATATATATATATATATATATATATATATATATATATATATATATATATATATATATATATATATATATATATATATATATATATATATATATATATATATATATATATATATATATATATATATATATATATATATATATATATATATATATATATATATATATATATATATATATATATATATATATATATATATATATATATATATATATATATATATATATATATACATATATATATATATATATATATATATATATATATATATATATATATATATATATATATATATATATATATATATATATATATATATATATATATATATATATATATATATATATATATATATATATATATATATATATATATATATATATATATATATATATATATATATATATATATATATATATATATATATATATATATATATATATATATATATATATATACATATATATATATATATATATATATATATATATATATATATATATATATATATATATATATATATATATATATATATATATATATATATATATATATATATATCACGGATCTTGTGGTACCACAATATATATATATATATATATATATATATATATATGTATATATATATATATATATATATATATATATATATATATATATATATATATATATATATATATATATATATATATATATATATTTTTTTTTTTTTTTTTTTTTTTTTTTTTTTTTTTTTTTTTTTTTTTTTTTTTTTTTTTCTACACATTTGTACATAAAGATCATGTCGCCTCGTTGTCGTCTTTCCTCGGAGAGCCTCAATTTGTCAAGCCTTTCTTCATAGTTGAGATCTTTCAAGACTGGTACCCATTTTGTGGCTGCTCTGAGTGAATTCCATATTACAGCTGCACATTCAAGTGTTGGTCTTATAAATATTATTATTATTTCCTTTTTTTTTTTTTTTTTTTTTTTTTTTTTATGTAGGAAGGATACTGGCCAAGGGCAACAAAAATCCAACAAAAAAAATGCCCACTGAAATGCCAGTCCCTAAAAGGGTCAAAGCAGTGGTCAAAAATTGGTGGATAAGTGTCTTGAAACCTCCCTCTTGAAGGAGTTCAAGTCATAGGAAGGTGGAAATACAGAAGCAGGCAAGGAGTTCCAGAGTTTACCAGAGAAAGGGATGAATGATTGAGAATACTGGTTAACTCTTGCGTTAGAGAGGTGGACAGAATAGGAGTGAGAGAAAGAAGAAAGTCTTGTGCAGCGAGGCCGCGGAAGGAGGGGAGGCATGCAGTTAGCAAGATCAGAAGAGCAGTTAGCATGAAAATAGCGGTAGAAGACAGCTAGAGATGCAACATTGCGGCGGTGAGAGAGAGGCTGAAGACAGTCAGTTAGAGGAGAGGAGTTGATGAGACGAAAAGCTTTTGATTCCACCCTGTCTAGAACAGCAGTATGAGTGGAACCCCCCCAGACATGTGAAGCATACTCCATACATGGACGGATAAGGCCCTTGTACAGAGTTAGCAGCTGCGGGGGTGAGAAAAACTGGCGGAGACGTCTCAGAACACCTAACTTCATGGAAGCTGTTTTAGCTAGAGATGAGATGTGAAGTTTCCAGTTCAGATTATAAGTAAAGGACAGACCGAGGATGTTCAGTGTAGAAGAGGGGGATAGTTGAGTGTCATTGAAGAAGAGGGGATAGTTGTCTGGAAGATTGTGTCGAGTTGATAGATGGAGGAATTGAGTTTTTGAGGCATTGAACAATACCAAGTTTGCTCTGCCCCAATCAGAAATTTTAGAAAGATCAGAAGTCAGGCGTTCTGTGGCTTCCCTGCGTGATATGTTTACCTCCTGAAGGGTTGGACGTCTATGAAAAGACGTGGAAAAGTGCAGGGTGGTATCATCAGCATAGGAGTGGATAGGACAAGAAGTTTGTTTTAGAAGATCATTAATGAATAATAAGAAGAGAGTGGGTGACAGGACAGAACCCTGAGGAACACCACTGTTAATAGATTTAGGAGAAGAACAGTGACCGTCTACCACAGCAGCAATAGAACGGTCAGAAAGGAAACTTGAGATGAAGTTACAGAGAGAAGGATAGAAACCGTAGGAGGGTAGTTTGGAAATCAAAGCTTTGTGCCAGACTCTATCAAAGGCTTTTGATATGTCCAAGGCAACAGCAAAAGTTTCACCAAAGTCTCTAAAAGAGGATGACCAAGACTCAGTAAGGAAAGCCAGAAGATCACCAGTCGAGCGGCCTTGAGGGAACCCATACTGGCGATCAGATAGAAGGTTGTGAAGTGATAGATGTTTAAGAATCTTCCTGTTGAGGATAGATTCAAAAACTTTAGATAAGCAGGAAATTAAAGCAATAGGACGGTAGTTTGAGGGATTAGAGCGGTCACCCTTTTTAGGAACAGGTTGAATGTAGGCAAACTTCCAGCAAGAAGGAAAGGTAGATGTTGACAGACAGAGCTGAAAGAGTTTGACTAGGCAAGGTGCAAGCACGGAGGCACAGTTTCGGAGAACAATAGGAGGGACCCCATCAGGTCCATAAGCCTTCTGAGGATTTAGGCCAGCGAGGGCATGGAAAACATCATTACGAAGAATTTTAATACGAGGCATGAAGTAGTCAGAGGGTGGAGGAGAGGGAGGAACAAGCCCAGAATCGTCCAAGGTAGAGTTTTTAGCAAAGGTTTGAGCAAAGAGTTCAGCTTTAGAAATAGATGTGATAGCAGTGGTGCCATCTGGTTGAAGTAGAGGAGGGAAAGAAGAAGAAGCAAAGTTATTGGAGATATTTTTGGCTAGATGCCAGAAATCACGAGGGGAGTTAGATCTTGAAAGGTTTTGACATTTTCTGTTAATGAAGGAGTTTTTGGCTAGTTGGAGAACAGACTTGGCATGGTTCCGGGCAGAAATATAAAGTGCATGAGATTCTGGTGAAGGAAGGCTTAAGTACCTTTTGTGGGCCACCTCTCTATCATGTATAGCACGAGAACAAGCTGTGTTAAACCAAGGTTTAGAAGGTTTAGGACGAGAAAAAGAGTGAGGAATGTACGCCTCCATGCCAGACACTATCACCTCTGTTATGCGCTCAGCACACAAAGACGGGTCTCTGACACGGAAGCAGTAGTCATTCCAAGGAAAATCAGCAAAATACCGCCTCAGGTCCCCCCAACTAGCAGAGGCAAAACGCCAGAGGCACCTTCGCTTAGGGGGATCCTGAGGAGGGATTGGAGTGATAGGACAAGATAAAGATATGAGATTGTGATCGGAGGAGCCCAACGGAGAAGAAAGGGTGACAGCATAAGCAGAAGGATTAGAGGTCAGGAAAAGGTCAAGAATGTTGGGCGTATCTCCAAGACGGTCAGGAATACGAGTAGGGTGTTGCACCAATTGCTCTAGGTCATGGAGGATAGCAAAGTTGTAGGCTAGTTCACCAGGATGGTCAGTGAAGGGAGAGGAAAGCCAAAGCTGGTGGTGAACATTGAAGTCTCCAAGAATGGAGATCTCTGCAAAAGGGAAGAGGGTCAGAATGTGCTCCACTTTGGAAGTTAAGTAGTCAAAGAATTTCTTATAGTCAGAGGAGTTAGGAGAGAGGTATACAGCACAGATAAATTTAGTATGAGAATGACTCTGTAGTCGTAGCCAGATGGTGGAAAACTCGGAAGATTCAAGAGCGTGGGCACGAGAGCAGGTTAAGTCATTGCGCACATAAATGCAGCATCCAGCTTTGGATCGAAAATGAGGATAGAGAAAGTAGGAGGGAACAGAAAAGGGGCTACTGTCAGTTGCCTCAGACACCTGAGTTTCAGTGAGGAAAAGAAGATGAGGTTTAGAAGAGGAGAGGTGGTGTTCTACAGATTGAAAATTAGATCTTAGACCGCGAATGTTGCAGAAGTTAATGAAGAAAAAGTTGAGGGGGGTGTCAAGACACTTAGGGTCGTCGACGGAAAGGCAGTCCGACCTGGGGACATTTATGGTCCCCTCCCCAGATGGGGACTCCGAGGCTGGTGTAGGAGTCGCCATGATTTTAAAATTTTTGGAGTGAAGGGTGTGTGTGTTATTAGGTGCTTGTAGTTTTGTGTGGAGGAAGAGAGTTGTCTTTAGAGGGCAGGCTGTGACTACCCCCTTGTGTTGTGAGACACAAAGGGAAACGTTCAGTGAGGTCACAGCTGGGTTTAATGATAAGTTCACAGCACCCCCTGAACAGTGCTTTAGACCTCACTGGGAGTAATTATCGTTTCGGCAGGTGTCTACTGCCTCCTCCTATAAATAAGTAATTTAATAAGCCTCCTTAATAAGTAATATCTATGTATCTAATTGCTATCTTTATATTTTTACCAACAAGTGGTGCATGTTCCTTCCCTTTATGTTGTCCTCTGGTGAAGGCATGTTGTTTATTATTACACTTAAGTCTTTTTTTTCCAATGCTTGAATTATATTTTCTTTTTATTCATCATTCCAATTAAGTCTCTTTCATCACGTGACAATTATTAACATCAAAATCCGCTTGCCATATCTTGTTCCAGTCACAAATCTCCATGAGGTCTTTCTGTAACTCCTTGCATGAACCTTCATCATTTATTTTCCTTTGCTACTTTGCATCGTCAGCAAACGTGTTAATGCATGTCTCTATTCCAATACTGGAATCTATATAACTGACATATCAAGAACATGATTGAGGCTAATACTGTCTTGGTATACTTTTCATTATTCAATTTTACATTTTCTTCATGTGCCACTTTTTTTTTTTTTTTTTTTGGCTGTAGTCCCATAACTCTAAGAAAAAAAAAAAACTTTTCGTGTGCATTTACTGTCCTTTTCCTTATCTTCTTCATATATTTTTTTCATTGTTTCCTTAGACAGACACCTGCTTATTCTTGTGTCATTTTCATCCTCATTTTCCTTTAATTTAGTGAGATTTCTGATTATTTCCTCCATTATTGCTGATGTTTGGACAATTATTTTAAGTTACTCTCAAACTAAATTGATCTGTGCTGTATACCTCTCACCTAACTCATCTGAATATAAAAAAAAAATTCTTTGATTATTTAGCTTCCGAAGTGGAGCACATTCTGACTCTCTTCCCTTTTGCGGAAATCTCCATTCTTGGAGACTTCAATGTTCACCACCAGCTTTGGCTTTCCTCTCTCTCCACTGACCATCCTGGTGAACTAGCCTTCAACTTTGCTATCCTCCATGACCTTGAGCAACTGGTGCAACATCCTACTCGTATTCCTGATCGTATTCCTGGAGAAACGACCAACATTCTCGACCTTTTCCTAACCTCTAATTCCTCTGCCTATGCTGCTACTCTTTCTTTTCCATTGGACTCCTCCGATCATAATCTCATATCTGTATCTTGTCCTATCCCTCTAATCCCTCCTCAGGATACCCCTAAGCGGAGGTGCCTCTGGCATTTTGCCTCTGCTTGTTAGAGTTGCTGATTTTCCTTGGAATGACTACTGCTTCCGTGTCAGAAATCCGTCTCCGTGTGCCGAGTGCATAACAGAGATGATAGTGTCTGGCATGGAGGCGTACATTCCTCACTCTTTTCTCAACCTAAACCTTCCAAACCTTGGTTTAACACACCCTGTTCTCGTGCTATACATAATAGAGAGGTGGCCCACACAAGGTACTTAGCCTTCTATCACCAGAATCTCATGCACTTTATATTTCTGCCTGGAACCATGCCAAGTCTGTTCTCAAACTAGTCGAAAACTCATTCATTAATAGAAATTGTCAAAATCTTTCAAGATCTAACTCCCCTCGTTACTTCTGGCGTCTAGCCAAAAACATCTCCAATAACTTTGCTTCTTCGTTTCCTACTTTATTTCAATCAGATGGCACCACTGCTATCACATCTATCTCTAAAGCTGAACTCTTCGCTCAAACCTTTGCTAAAAACGCTACCTTGGACGATTCAGGGCTTGTTCCTCCTCCATCCTCTGGCTACTTCATGCTACCTATCAATTTTTTTCGTAATGATGTTTTCCATACCCTCGCTGGCCTAAACCCTCGGAAGGCTTATAGACCTGATGGGGTCCCTCCTATTGTTCTCCGAAATTGTGCCTCAGTGCTTGCACCTTGCCTAGTCAAACTCTTTCAACTCTGTCAACTTCTACCTTTCCTTCTTGCTGGAAGTTTGCCTTCATTCAGCCTGTTCCTAAAAAGAGTGACCGTTCTAATCCCTCAAACTGCCGTCCTATTGCTTTAATTTCCTGCCTATCTAAAGTTTTTTAATCTATCCTCAACAGAAAGATTCTTAAACATCCATCACTTCACAGCTTTCTATCTGATTGCCAGTATGGATTCCGTCAAGGCTTCTGGCTTTCCTTACTGAGTCTTGGTCATCCTCTTTTGGAGATTTTGGTGAAACTTTTGCTGTTGCCTTAGACATATGAAAAGGTTTTGATATAGTCTGGCCAAAAAAAAAATGATTTCCGAACTACCCTCTTACGGCTTCTATCCTTCTCTCTATAACTTCATCTCAAGTTTCCTTTCTGACCGTTCTATTGCTACTGTGGTAGACGGTCACTGTTCTAAATCTATTAAAAGTGGTGTTTTCTCAGGGTTCTGTCCTGTCACCCACTCTCTTTCTATTATTCATCAATGATCTTCTAAACCAAACTTCTTGTCCTGTCTACTCCTATGCCGATGATACCACCCTGCACTTTTCCACATCTTTTAATTGACGTTCAACCCTTCATGGAGTAAACAGTTCACGCAGGGAAGCCACAGAACGCCAGATCTCTGATCTCTCTAAAATTTCCGATTAGGGCAGAGTAAACTTGGCATTGTTCAATACCTCAAAAAATCAATTCCTTCATCTATCAACTTGACAGAACCTTCCAGACAACTATCCCCTTTCCTTTAAAGATATTCAAGTGTCTCTCTCTACTACACTGATCATCCTTGGTCTGTCCTTTTCTTATAATCTAAACTGGAAACTTCACATGTCATCTCTAGCTAAAACAGTTTTTATGAAGTTAGGCATTCTGAGACGTCTCCGCCAGTTTACTTGATATAATTATGCCATTCCTCCCTGATAGCTGTCCGCAGCTTCGATATGTCAGAGATATCCCTCCTCTGCATGCGCCTCTTCATGATGGACTAGATGTTTTCAACAGGGTTCAGATCGGGGGAACTGGGTGGCCAGTCCTCCAAAAAAGTCAATCTGGCAGTCGTGAAGCCATGTCAGGACGGATTTTGCCCTGTGACATGGAGCTCCATCCTGCATGAACATGGTAGCGTTGCAC